>NW_020837968.1:12251792-12334761 GCF_003676395.1 Aethalodelphis obliquidens | reverse complement strand
CACACACACACACACACACACACACACACACACACACACACACACACACACACACACACACACTCCACCTCCAACAATGAGTCCCAGCCTTCTTCTCACATTGGGCTCCCAAAATGCTGGTCAGCAGATCTTTTTTCTCCAGGCAGGAGATCAGGAATACTCTAGAAAATCTGACCAGTTAATAATAAATAACCCATAGAGAGAAGCCTACATTAAAGCTCACATGTCATGTGGACAATATCCACATACTCAGAGTTTCCAGTAACCTTTTTAGGATTATTTGTTCTAGTCATGAACAGACAACTAAGGTTTATCAGAAAGAAGACAGAGAATAACATAAACACAAGCATTTAAAAAGCAACTTGCTTGGGAGACTGGATTGACATATATACACTAATATGTATAAAACAGATAATTAATAAGAACCTGCTGTATAAAAAATAAATAAAATTCAATAAATAAATGAAAAATAAAAAGCAAATTGCAGGAAAAAGAAACTATTCAGGCAGACAGCAGAAGCAAGAAGAACTACAATCCTGCAGCCTGTGGAACAAAAACCACGTTCACAGAAAGACAGACAAGATGAAAAGGCAGAGGGCTATGTACCAGATGAAGGAACAAGATAAAAACCCAGAAAAACAACTAAATGAAGTGCAGATAGGCAACCTTCCTGAAAAAGAATTCAGAATAATGATAGTGAAGACGATCCAGGACCTCAGAAAAAGAATGGAGGCAAAGATCGAGAAGATGCAAGAAATGTTTAACAAAGACCCAGAAGAATTAAAAAATAAACAGAGATGAACAATACAATAACTGAAATGAAAAATATACTAGAAGGAATCAATAGCAGAATAACTGAGGCAGAAGAACAGATAAGTGACCTGGAAGACAGAATGGTGGAATTCACTGTTGTGGAACAGAATAGAGAAAAAAGAATGAAAAGAATTGAAAACAGCCTAAGAGACCTCTGGGACAACATTAAACTCAACAACATTCACATTATAGGGGTCCCAGAAGGAGAATAGAGAGAGAAAGGACCAGAGAAAATATCTGAAGAGATTATAGTCAAAAACTTCCCTAGCATGGGAAAGGAAATAGCCACCCAAGTCCAGGAAGCGCAGAGACTCCCATACAAGATAAATCCAAGGAGAAACATGCCGAGACACACAGTAATCAAATTGGCAAAAATTAAAGACAAAGAAAAATTATTGAAAGCAGCAAGGGAAAAATGACAAATAACATACAAGGGATCTCCCATAAGGTTAACAGCTGATTTCTCAGCAGAAACCCTACAAGCCAGAAGGGAGTGGCATGACATATTTAAAGTGATGAAAGGGAAGAACCTACAACCAAGATTACTCTACCTGACAAGCATCTCATTCAGATTCAATGGAGAAGTCAAAAGCTTTACAGACAAGCAAAAGCTAAGAGAATTCAGCACCACCAAACCAGCTCTACAACAAATGCTAAAGGAACTTCTCTAAATGGGAAACACAACAGAAGAAAAGGACCTACAAAAACAAACCCAAAGCAATTAAGAAAATGGTAATAGGAGCATACATATCGATAATTACCTTAAACGTGAATGGATTAAATACTCCAACCAGAAGACACAGGCTCGCTGAATGGATACAAAAACAAGACCCATATATATGCTGTCTATGACAGACCCACTTCAGACCTAGGGACACATACAGACTGAAAGTGAGGGGATGGAAAAAGGTATTCCATGCAAATGGAAATCAAAAGAAAGCTGGAGTAGCAATACTCATACCAGATAAAATAGACTTTAAAATAAAGAATGTTACAAGAGACAAGGAAAGGACACTACATAATGATCAAGGGATCAATCCAAGAAGAAGACATAACAATTATACATATATATGCACCCAACATAGGAGCACCTCAATACATAAGGCAACTGCTAACAGCTATAAAAGAGGAAATTGACAGTAACACAGTAATAGTGGGGGACTTTAACACCTCACTTACACCAATGGACAGATCATCCAAAATGAAAATAAATAAGGAAACACAAGCTTTAAATGATACATTAAACAGGATGGACTTAATTGATATTTATAGGACATTCCATACAAAAACAGCAGATTACACTTTCTTCTCAAGTGCTCATGGAACATTCTCCAGGATAGATCACATCTTGCTTGGGTCACAAATCAAGTCTCAGGAAATTGAAGAAAATTGAAATCATATCAAGCATCTTTTCTGACCACAATGCTATGTGATTAGAAATCAATTACAGGGAAAAAAATGTAAAAAACACAAACACATGGAGGCTAAACAATACGTTACTAAATAACCAAGAAATCACTGATGAAATCAAAGAGGAAACCAAAAAGCACCTAGAGACAAATGAAAATGAAAACGTGACGAACCAAAACCTATGGGATTGCAGCAAAGGAAGTTCTAAGAGGGAAGTTTACAGCAATACAATCCTACCTCAAGAAACAACAAACATCTCAAATAAACAACCTAACCTTACACCTAAAGGAACTAGAGAAAGAACAACAAACAAAACCCAAAGTTAGTAGAGGGAACGAAATCATAAAGACAAGAGCAGAAATAAATGAAACAGAAACAAAGAAGACAATAGCAAAAATCGATAAAACTAAAAGCTGGTTCTTTGGAAAGATAAACAAAATCGATAAACCATTAGCCAGACTCATCAAGAAAAAGAGGGAGAGGACTCAAATCAATAAAATTAGAAATGAAAAAGGAGAAGTTACAACAGATACCGCAGAAATGCAAAGCATCCTAAGAGACTACTACAAGCAACTCTATGCCAATAAAATGGACAACCTGGAAGAAATGGACAAACTTTTAGAAAGGTATAACCTTCCAAAACTGAACAAGGAAGAAATAGAATATATGAACAGACCAATCACAAGTAGTGAAATTGAAACTGTGATTAAAAATCTTCCAACAAACAAAAGTCCAGGACCACATGGCTTCACAGGTGAATTCCATCAAATATTTAGAGAAGAGCTAACATCCATCCTTCTCAAACTCTTCCAAAAAATTGCAGAGGAAGGAACACTCCCAAACTCATTCTATGAGGCCACCATCACCCTGATACCACAACTAGACAAAGATACTATAAAAAGAGAAAATTACAGACCAATATCACTGATGAAGATAGATACAAAAATCCTCAACAAAATACTAGCAAACAGAATCCAAAAACACATTAAAAGGATCATACACCATGATCAAGTTGGATTTATCCCAGGGATGCAAGGAATCTTCAATATATGCAAATCAATCAATGTGATAACCATATTAAGAAATTGAAAAAAAAACCCATATGATCATCTCAATAGATGCAGAAAAAGTTTTTGACAAAATTCAACACCCATTTATGATAAAAACTCTCCAGAAAGTGAGCATAGAGGGAACCTACCTCAACATAATAAAGGCCATATATGACAAACCCATAGCAAACATCATTCTCAATGGTGAAAAACTGAAAGCATTTCCTCTAAGATCAGGAACAAGACAAGGATGTCCACTCTCACCACTATTATTCAACATAGCTTTGGAAGTCCTAGCCACGGCAATCATAGAAGAAAAAGAAATAAAAGGAATACAAATGGGAAAAGAAGAAGTAAAACTGTCACTGTTTGCAGATGACATGATACTATACATAGAGAATCCTAAAGATGCCACCAGAAAACTACTAGAGCTAATCAATGAATTTGGTAAAGTTGCAGGATACAAAATTAATGCACAGAAATCTCTTGCATTCCTATACACTAACAACAAAAGATCAGAAACAGAAATTAAGGAAACAATCCCATTTACCATTGCAACATAAAGAATAAAATACCTAGGAATAAACCTATCTAAGGAGGTAAAAGACCTGTACTCAGAAAACTATAAGACACTGATGAAAGAAATTAAGGATGATACAAACAGATGGAGAGATATACCATGTTCTTGGATTGGAAGAATCAATATTGTGAAAATGACTTACTACCCAAAGCAATCTACAGACTCAGTGCAATCCCTATCAAATTACCAATGGCATTTTTTACAGAACTAGAACAAAAAATCTTAAAACTTGTTTGGAGACACAAAAGATCCCAAATAGCCACAGCAGTCTTGAGGGAAAAAAACAGAGCTGGAGGAATCAGACTCCCTGACTTCAGACTATACTACAAAGCTACAGTAATCAAGACAGTATGGTACTGGCACAAAAATAGAAATATAGATCAATGGAACAGGATAGAAAGCCCAGAGATAAACCCACGTACCTATCGTCAACTAATCTATGACAAAGGAGGCAAGGATATTCAATGGAGAAAAGACAGTCTCTTCAATAAGTGGTGCAGGGAAAACTGGACAGCTACATGTAAAAGAATGAAATTAGAACACTCCCTAACACCATACACAAAAATAAACTCAAAATGGATCAGAGACCTAAATGTAAGACCAGACACTATAAAACTCTTAGAGGAAAACATAGGAAGAACACTCTTTGATATAAATCACAGAAAGATCTTTTTTGATCCACCTCCTAGAGTAATGGAAATAAAAACAAAAATAAACAAATGGGACCTAATGAAACTTAAAAGCTTTTGCAAAGCAAAGGAAACTACAAACAAGACGAAAAGACAACCCTCAGAATGGGAGAAAATATTTGCAAAGGAATCAATGGACAAAGGATTAATCTCCAAAATATATAAACAGCTCATGCAGCTCAATATTAAGAAAACAAACAACCCACTCCAAAAAAGGACCTAAATAGACATTTCTCCAAAGAAGACATACACATGGCCAAGAAGCACATGAAAAGCTGCTCAACATCACTAATTATTAGAGAAATGCAAATCAAAACTACCATGAGGTATCACCTCACACCAGTTAGAATGGGCATCCACAGAAAATCTACAAACAACAAATGTTGGAGAGGGTGTGGAGAAAAGGGAACCCTCTTGCACTGTTGGTGGGAATGTAATTGATACAGCTACTATGGAGAACAGTATGGAGGTTCCTTAAAAAACTAAAAATAGAACTACCATATGACCCAGTAATCCCACTACTGGGCATATACCCAGAGAAAACCATAATTCAAAAAGACACATGCACCCCAATGTTCATTGCAGCACTATTTACAATAGCCAAGTCATGGAAGCAAGCTAAATGCCCACCGACAGACGAATGGATAAAGAAGATGTGGTACATATATACAATGGAATATTACTCAGCCATAAAAAGGAACGAAATTGAGTCATTTGTAGAGATGTGGATGGATCTAGAGTCTGTCATATAGAGTGAAGTTAAGTCAGAAAGAGAAAAACAAATATCGTATATTAATGCATATATGTGGAACCTAGAAAAATGGTACAGATGAACTGGTTTGCAGGGCAGAAATTGAGACACAGATGTAGGGAACAAACGTATGGACAGCAAGGGGGGAAAGTGGCGGCGGGGGGAGGAGTGGTGGTGGGATGAATTGGGAGATTGCAACTGACATATACACACTAATATGTATAAAATAGATAACTAATAAGAATCTGCTGTTTAAAAAATAAACTAAATTAAATTAAAAAGAGAATATACTAGATAAACTTTAGTCAGTTGCTTTTAGTGTCTTTTACAAAAACAAGAAGCTCTGGGGAAAACAAGATGTTTCTGCTAGGACAAAATGCATGACAGGACAATACTGCCTGGGTGTGGTTTCGTTTTTAGTGCCTGGGGCATAGTCCATATTAATAGTATTTCTCATAATCCTCCTGATATGATCACTGGAGAAGAGTGGGAATTGAGCTTTTTCACTTATTTCTTTAAAAAAAAAAGAAACTATTCAAATAAAGAAAATTTAGGGGAAAATACCATTAATATCCTTGAAGAGTTAGAAGATTATATTGCATCCACAAAGAGAGAACAGTTACTATTTTAAAATAAACATTAAGAGAATAACAAAGAGCTTGAAATTTAAAACACGATGGCAGAAATAAAAAAATTATTATAAGGGTGAGAAGATAAAGTTAAGGAAACCACGCAGAAAAGAGTAAAAAGAAAAATGTGATGGAAAACAGAAGAAAAAGTAAGATAATTGGAGAACCAGTCCAAGAGGTTTAACATACAAATAACAGGTCTACAGACAGAGATATGCAAAAATGGAGAGGAGGAAAATTGATGAACTACTTCAAGAAAATTTCCCGAAAGTGAAGGACACACATTTCCAGAGTGAAAGGAGCCCTCCTGAAAGTCCAAAACACTAAAGAAAAATTGAGCCACATCAAGGACACCATGTACAATTTCAGAACAAAGGGGTGCTAAAAGAATGCGCTATAAGCTGCCAGAAAGCAAACAAATAAATCACATACATACAGATGATCAGGAATCAGAATAAGATTCAGATTTTCCTACAGCACCACTGGAAGCAAAAAAGCAATAGATGAATGCTTTCCAAATGCTAAAAGAAAAGAATTTCCAATTGAACATTTAATACCCAGATACACTGTTATTCGAGTGTGAGGACAGAATAGAGGCACTTTCAGACACATGAGGTACCCAAAACTTTACTTCCAATTAAGCCTTTCTCGAGAAACTACTGAGAATGCCCTCCACAAAAAGGTGGAGTAAATCAAGAAGAGAAAGACACAGGAAAGAAAAAAATAAGGACATCCAATGCAGGAAAGAGAAGGGCATGTCCAGGATGAGACTGAATGGAGACTCCAGCACGGTGACTAGTCAGGCAGGGAGGAAAGCTTGCAGCGGTGACCTCGGGAAAGGCTGCTGAGAGCTGTCATCACCAGCCAACTGCCACAGTCCCATCATTTTAACTGGACAAAACCCCTAGAGGGTGTGCTTTACCGAAACAGTGGGAGTAAACCAAGAAAGAAGAAGATACGAGATCCAGGAAATAGGGAATCCAATCCAGCAGACATTCCAAGGATCAGAAGAAATTTACGTCCCAGGATGACAACTGTGAAGCGGCCCAAGGGAGCAATCAACCCAGAAAAAGGAAAATAGAGGATTCTAGGAGAGAATGTCTCCAATAAAGTTTTTATAATAGATACATTACCTGAGGTAATTTCATTTTGAAAAACTAAATAAATTGTGGACGTTAAATATGAAAATCAAGGCAATTATTCATTTCAGGAAAAACAAATAGAAAGGAAACATAAGTAAGGAATATTACAATCTTCAGCTGTAAATAATACTTGTGCAGGCATAATAATATATGTTGAACATTGAATTAGCAAAAAATTATAAACTAACTATATTGAAAGGACATCCGGGAGGAAACAGAATGTGTAAGAGGAATGAAATATTTGCCTACAATAAGAGAAAGCCAACAGGTAACACCTCAAATTGACAAATCAAAAGATCTGGTTCTGTGATAGCTGGGAATATGAGATGTGTAAGTGCCAGCAGAACTAGCCACAGGAGCCAGCTGTCCTGGTTGCCCAGGTTGCCCTGGGGTCAGAGCCGTGCAGAGTAGACAGAATGGTGCAGAAAATTGCTTTATTTGATAATGAACTTTTTGGCAAAATGTGGTCTTTTAAACTATATGCCTAAGTAAAAATTAATTTAAAAAGGAAAAAACAGGACAACAAGGAGAAAACCAACTATTCTTCAATCATTTCCACAAATCCCCAAGTTTTACAAGCCTCCTCCAACATCTTCCTAAAAAAATCTCCCCCAAGAAACCTTTCTGGTTTTATTAACCATAATGATTCTGCTTTCCTTTCTAACTTATTCAATGAAAAAAAGAATTATACTATGAAGCTATTATGTGCCAGACACTTTATATAATATTCCCTTGCTTCTAATTCTCCTAAGTTTCCTAGCCAGATTGCCATCATCCTTCTCATCTTTAATAAGGAAACTAAGGCTCAAAGAAGTGAAGCAACTTATTTAAGTCAGAGTTAATAAACAGCTGAGTCAATACTTAAATCCAGATCCATTTGATTCCAAAGCCCAAGTTCTTTCCATAATACTACACTGCTCTACAACTTAATCAATATGAACACAATATATTACTAAGTCATCTGTTATAACCTAAAAATTACACAGTAGAGTGAGTACTAAAGTACACTGAAAACAACTGAATACACTTTCAGATAATTTCTACGAAAGTCAAAACTTGGGCAAATTATCTCACACAACAGATTTACATAATTTCAACTTACTGGATCTTTTCCATAAAGATGACTTAACCATTAAGTAGAAAACCTCCTAAATGCTTGGAGCACCCACAAAGAAAAGGTGGATCAGAGATTAATATAAGAAAAGGAGAAAGCTTGAAGCAAATTCCAAATGTGTCATTTGTTGGTAAAATTTCCCTAGGGTGATCCCTAGATAGGTTTCATTAAATGTTAAGACATCACGAGAATTAAAGGTTTTTGTTTTATTTGTAAAATAGAAGTAGTGGCAATATGATGTATTATGTTTACAACAGGAATAAAAAACCAAGAGAGTTCTGGATGTGAATCATTGTTAACCACTGACTACAACACTACAAATGAGAAAGTTTAGATAGAGGTCCGAGACCTGAAAGAAATTAAATGTACTTCCCTTTCTTAACCTTGGTATAAATGTAATGTAAGAGACAGTTAATCATACTGTACATGTGAGGCACAGATATTTACCACCATCAGATGGAAGTTGTTTTGACATCTAAGTCTGGATGTCTTGACATCTAAGACGGGATTGATAAAAATTTAGCAACTTATGAAGTCTGTCAGGGTTACTGCAAGGCAGCAATGACTCAATGACCTAAAGCAACCTACAAGACAACTCTCTGTGCCTACATCAACTGAAAAATAAAACTGACTTAAATGCAAAAAACTTAATGAAAACCATATGACGCAAGGAAACAAAATAGTCCCCACCCTCACTGGCCTGGTTTTACACAAATATTTAATCAAGATCATACAGAAGCAGTCTGTGTTGATTTTGAAGATGAAGACAACCCTTAAAAATGTTAATCAGCTTCCATTTCAAGGTTCAAACATACACTGGCAGCTATTGAAAAGAAAACTGAAAACAGAGGTTTGGAATTATTCATTAGTCTAATACCAAATAATTAAGAGCTTAACCTCATTTCAGTTTTGAAGGGGGAAAATTAAAGTCAAATCCTAAAAAAATAAACATTATAATCATATCTAAATTTAGCAATCAGCAATAGCTGATTTCATTGCTTTCCCTAAGAAGAGCGTTCTGTTTCCATTTTGATTTATTTTCACCTAAACTAAAAAAGGTTCATACCACTGGTTAAATTCATCTTAATACCTTTGTTGTTGCAAATTTTTGTAAGCTATTTACAGCTGTAGTTAGTAATCTCCCCTACATTTGTGAAAGGAAAATCAAAATGGAGTCAGTATTGCTAAGAGAGCCCTCTAAAACACAGCCAAGGGGCCATTAAAGAAGTGTGACTTATGCACATCTCAGCCTGGATGGAATCTCACCCTTTGACCTGATGAAGCCATCCAGAACATCTACCAGAAATTCGTGACAGCATAGCCTATCTACTTATTGGACCCTACCCTAAAACAACTCATGATTTCTTAAGGACAAAAATATTTTCTGACTTCAGTCAGAGTCAATCACAATTCTCGTCGGGTGACTTTTAACAACCTCATGGCTTTTCATCTTTATGATGAAACTTTCTCTTCCCTGTAACACTCTTCTGGGATCAACCGAATCGTCTGCATCTCCCAAACTGCAATTCTTAAGACCCCAAATAAACTCTTTTCTTATTTGCAGACTCCTGCTTCTTTTTTTTTTCTTTTTTTTTTTTTTTTGTTGACATATTAAACCCTATCTAAAAGTTCTGCCTTGAAATGAAGGGTATATGAGAAATCCCTTTATATAAAAAAATGTATTGTGGTAGAAATCAAAAGAAGTAAAATATAGCCCCAAATCTTTAGAATTTAAATAAGAGCACAAATGATTTTCTAATTGTGCAAGACATTGTTAACATACCTCTAAAGAACTGAAAATTCAATCATAAAGGACTGAAAATTTTCAATCTAGAATATACGAGAATTCCAATGAAGAACCTACTGATTCAAGTTTATATGAAAGATCCCATATCTGAACAAACTCAAACTTTTCTCTGATTCCCACAGAATTCTTAATAAGCAATTCCTACTTGCCTTTATCAATTTTTGCCTTCTCTATTCCTTCACAAGCTTGTTTAACTCTTACTAGGATGGTATTCCAGGCAACAAGCCCACTGGGCTTCATTTTTGTTAACTTTTTGTTTAGTTTCCAGATTCTTGTACAGTTTACAAATTCAGATGGGTAATTTCTAAGATCCAAGCAAACTAGAAAAGCATTTAATAAGAGATCCCAGGAAAAAAGATCAAGATGCTGAAATCATGTCACCTTTAATTACAGCCCAAGCACATATAAAATGTACAGAACTCTCTAAGAAAACCTAATGCTGCCTGGCTTTCCAAGAATTCAGGCCTAATATTCCTGGAAAACAAGCTTTTTTGATGCATTTTTTTTCATCCACTATACTGTTTTTTGCTTTTATTTCATTTGCTGCCCTTCACTTTACTATGCACTTAACACTTATGTCCTTGTTCAAAGTGGTTCTATTTGGTTTCTTCTGTTCTAACTTGCTATCTATATACATCTAGCTCCACAAAATTAAGTCTTAGGAAACATTCCTGCATCCCTGATTTTCTTCATTGTTTATATTCTCTTAAGAATTGTTAAAAGCTGACTATACTGCCTAAAAAGACAAACAGAACATCTCAAGGAGCCTTTTGACACAAGTGCTCTATACATTTTCATACTCAATTAGGATCATGAAATATTTAGAATACACTCTGCCAGTCAGTCTCTTAAAGCACATCCTTATTCTTATACCTACTACATTACATAGTACATTAGTGAGAATTGAGATTTATAAACAAATTAGCAGAGCTATGAATTTATCTAGAAAAGAGACACCAATGTTTTAATATCACAACTTTGTTAAAAGCTTAAATGAAAAAAAACATACATAAGCCCCTCCTCCATGTGAGGACACAGCAAGAAGACATGGCTATGAACCAGGAAGCGGGTCCTCACCAGACACCAAATCTGCCAGTGCCCTGATCTTGGACTCCCAGACTCCAGAACTTTGAGAAATGAATGTCTGTTGTTTCAGCCACCTAGTCTGTGCTAATCTATTATAGCAACTTGAATGGGCTAAGACAGCATGTTACCTATTTCCTCTTCTGAAATATGAGGGACGATAATAGTAAATACTCTCTCCCTCACATATCACATACACACATAGCCATAAAGGTCATTGATATAAATAAATGGCTGCTTTTGCCAACACAAAACTCCTTGTCATTCTTTTAAATGTAATATGTGATTATTATCCCTCCATTCTCCTTAATTTCTTGAAGTACCCAACCCCAAGGTCTTTGCAGCAATGAAACGTACAGACTTCTTGCTAGTCCAACACTGCAGTTAGTTTATGAGACGGGGTATCAACAAGGAAAAATTTTTTTTCAAAATATGGAAAAGTTCTTTGTAAAACCATGAAAAGCTAGCTATACAAACAAAACTAAGTTATATCTGGTAGATAATATGCATACTATCAATCAATCTAGTGAAGTCAACAAAAGATTTAAAAATAAATGGATTGTCTCACTAGAGTTCCTTGTACAAATGGGTGATTCCAAGTCTGGGACACAGGAAGTTCAAGGTTTGGTCTGGGACATCTTGTCATCCCAGAAGGCAAGAAGTACTCGAAGAAAAATGGGGTCATGTCAAAAGGGCACAAGAGCCACTTTGCACTGGTTCCCATTACCTCATTTGTGAATTTAAGCATCAAAAAGCATAATGTTTGTAAAATACTGAACAAATAAAAATTCTTATGTCCATGATACTAAACAAAAAACAACAAAAGGCGGGGGGAGAGAAGGCTCTCTTGCCAGCACTGGAGATGACTGCTAACCCAACTCCTCACTCCAGAAAGCAGTAATTAAAGGGAAGGGAACATTAGCCCCCATCTTTAGGAAATTAAATTCATCCCTAGAAAAATTAAATAAATAAAAAATAAATGAGAAAATCACCATTCTGTAAACTCCAATGACATAACTGTTTTAAACAAGGATCATCAATTGATGCTAAAAGGCAAAGGAAAGATAGAGAAAGGTACTTGCTCCTTCCAAAGTTATTCATCCCAGAAATTACTTTATAACTGTAGGGGGGAAATGCACTTTTAATAAGGGACTATTTATTACCACTTTAACCAAATGAAAAACTACCATCACTAATATGGATGTGATGCAATAGTAAGTACAGAGCATCTAAGTATCACACCTATGAAATAGGCCAAAAGAGTTTAACCTAAATCCTAACCTTTAGTCCTAACTTCCAGCCTACTAAAAAAGGGGCAGAGAGGAACAAGTTAAAAGATATCATGACAAAACCATCAGGCAAATTCAGAATCTGGATTCATTCTTCAAGACAACTGGTTTGTCTCTTTATATATTCTTCTTAAAAAAAGGTGGGGTGGGGTGGGAGAGGACAAGGGACTGGTCAAGAAGAAAAGAGACCAGGATACAAGCAAATGCTCGGTGTGAACCTCGACTGGATTCCAGTTCTCGAAGTTATAAAAGAATCCTTTGAATTCTGTGGTATGTGAATCATACAACAATAAACCTAATTTTTAAAAAAGAATCTCTGGGACAGTATAGGGACTACCTTCAAATAATCATCCCAAACAAACAAAAACTAGGTGGAGAGAGGATAGGCAGACAGGTATAAAATAAACACATGGACAAGTGCTAACAATTTTAGAAACTAGGTGACAGAAATACTGGTCTTTCACATGTTTTTCCTGTTTGAAAATTTTCTATAAAATAACTGAAAAAAAAAGGATTCTAAAATTTCTATTAGGCAAACAATGATTAAATGATATCCAATAACTTTAAATTCCTTGATAAATGAATAGAAAGTCAATTCTAACAGTAAACTTATAAAGAATTTTCTTTCTTTCTTTTTTTTTTTTTTTTTGGCCACACTGCGTGGCTTCCGGGATTTTAGGTCCCCGACCAGGGATTGAACCCAGGCCCACAGCAGTGAAAGCGCCAAGTCCTAACCACTGGACCACCAGAGAATTCCCCAAAGAATTTTCTAAATGAGTCTAATGAGTTTCATAATTCTGAAGTGTTTTACTATAATATCTTATCTTACTTCCTCCTTAACCAGTTTTAAGGAATGAGGTTTTAAAGTGGGTCATTCCCCAAGTGCTACTACATAACCAGTGAAGGGGAGGTGAGACCCAGAACTCAGCAAGCTGCCTTGCTTACCTCTCTGTCTAGTCTGGGCAGGCAACACTGGGGCTCGCCAGACAGCCCCCCTTCTTTCCAGCTCATCTAGGTGAGAGAATGGAGACAGTTTTCTGTTCTGCTTCTAAAAAAGTACCTCACTATTTTAAGCACACGGGCACTAATGGCTGAAAGACAGTTCTGGAGCAATAGAGACTAGGTTTTCACCCCGAGTCTGTCAATTATTATCAGTGTGTCCTGAGGCAAGTCATTTAATCTGACTTTGGGTTTCTCATCTTTAAATGAGAGTTCTAGTATTTCTTAAAATGATAATTATATAAAAACACCTTCCATAGTACCTGGCGCAAAGCAAACAATAATAAGGCCCCTCCCAGCCCATTTACCCTGTCCCTACCACTAATGCCCTGAGTCATCACGTACACACAGAGCCCCCGACTGAGGACATCTGTGATCTTCTAATGTTCTGCGCACTATTCACAAAGTTGAGAACGTTCAAATAGTAGGAAAGCACCCACTTAGAAACCAAATCCCCCTTGCTAAGGAAGAAAGTTACAGTTCAACCACAGCTTGAAGTGTGGGGTAAGAGAAAGTGGACACATTTCTAGGTCCTCAAAATCTAGTTTTATTACTTTGTAAGAAGAATGCATTACTAGGCCAGACACACCTAAATGAGAGAGAACCTTCCAAATCTAAACACAATTTTTATTCAATTATTAGATAATTTTTGGACGATCCAGTAATTCAGCAGTAGTAACAACAGTTTCCTTACAAACTAGCTTCCAAATTCAGATTCATCTTTAACTATTATCTGTTAGGAAAAAATAAGAACTGACTATAAGAAACTCATTCTAATGACATGCTATTGCAAACATTTATATAGTGCTTCCTAGATGCCAAGCTTTCTAATTCTAAGCACTTTACGTATACTAAATCACCTGACTCTCACAGTACCTCTGTGAGGTCGTTATAACTCCTAGAATGACTGTCTTAAACAGAGAAGTATCCTAGGTTTGGTGTGGGTAAGCAACCCATCTGCAGTTAGCGGCAGACCAAGTATTCTGAACCCAGGCGGTCTGGTTCTCTAGTCAGTGTGTAAAATAATTCTTTTGATTTTTAAAAATGCACCATAAGTGCAAACACATGGGTGTAAGACACATCTTGTGCAGGACATTTAAATTAAAAAACAAAAATCAAAGAAAGAAAGAAAAAGCCTCAATCCCACTGATGAAAATCCTATGCAAGCAGCCACTTCAGCCCCTTCAAATAGAACATTTCTTCAAAGCAGGCCAGAAGATGTACGGCACCACTATTAATTTTTATTTTAACAGTAACTAAAGATTTCCACAGCAGCTCCATAATTATATTTTTCACTTATACCCATATTTCCCCCATGTCAAATGCTGTATGTTACCACACTGCCAAACGTACGTTCACTTTGATTAAAACTGCTGTTCAAATCAGAAACCACCCTATGTTAAAATTAAACAGCATATTTTAAAAGTGAGTACAAAGAGAAACTGGCTTTAGGCTGTTCCCATCAACAGCAAAGTGTACAATCATGCTCATTCTTACTTCAAACTTGGAGTCTCTCTTTTGTCTAAACTCTAATCTATTTAGGCATTTTCAGTAAACAAACATTAAGCTGAATTATTTACAAAGTGAGCATTCCACACATTCCTGTTAGAGCCGCTTTCATGTGAGAGTAAAACAGTGTTGCCCTGCAATGTAGGGGCAACTTAAGGACAGCATCTTTCTCCACCCCCTTGCCTGCCTTCCACACCCCCAACTCCTTTTAAAAACGGAGGCCTGGAAATGGCCGGGGGACCACCTAGGGACCTGTGTGAGGAGTCCCTCCATTCCTAGGCTTTCTCCCCTGGGAGGAGAATTCAGTAGGTCTATGAATCAACAGGAATGCACAATTTTAAAAGTACACAGCAATTCAGAGTCTAGGTCTAAGTTACCAAGATACCAAAGAAGCCAGGTATTTCAAAAGTATTCCCACCACTAAATACCTAGCTGTGAAGAAATCACATAGTTGTCATTTATGAGAAATGTATGAGAAACAGAGCCCCCTAACTTACCTCTATGCTTGACACTTAAAGCACTCATATCACAAAATCAGAAAAAAGTAAATACCTAGTCTCTTCCAGTAACTTTCCCCCTTGATTTTGATTGAAATCTGTTGTCCTGCAATCAGTAAGGAAATTACTTTCTAACAGAAACTAGCTAGCACTTTCTCTTACTACAAAATTATTATTGCGGTTTCGTTTTAACAAAAGCCCAAATTGATATATTGACAATTTCAAATAAATGAAAACACTGCAGAAAGTCTGTAATTTCAAGAGTGTTAATAACATATAGTCAATGATCTCCTAACAGCAGCCAATATGCTCTCCTTAGAGACTTAACAGATTTAAATTGCATCACCTTTGCTTCTGTGCCACCTTTAAGGAAACAGGCACTTAAGTTCCAAGAAATCTTACTGAATTTTAGTCAACTTTTCAAGAAAAGAGCAAAAGGAATAACCACAACTTTGAAAGGTAAGGAAACAAATTAACAGCTCTAATTATTAAAACCTTGATTATTCAACATACTGGGAAAACATCACTCTAGACTGGTATGTGTTCTGAATGGGGGAAGGAAGGTACTATTCCCTTAAGGATTAAAACGAATCTCTAGTGAAAACTTTTCTTATACAAAATGTTAAGTTTTTGTTGCTTCCTTAAACAGAGTGCCCTAAATACAATCTTATCTTAAAAAAAAGAAATTCACTCAAGGTCAACATCAAGGAAGCAGCCAACGTGCCCTGCCACATGTTGGTATGTGGCTGGTACATTCAGGGCTGCATTTATTTGGTCCAAGGGAGGGATTTACAGATTCTGGATTACAGCATTCCCTCCGAATAGGTGACAATTAATTCTTTAAACCTAGAAATGTTTCCATTTCTAAAGTACACTATTCACCTTCCCCGACTGGGTAAACAGACTAACTGTCCTCTGTGTTCGGGACCCTGCAGAGACAGACAGACTCGTGAGCTCCTGCACTAAGCGGCCTTCACACACACTGCTCTTCGGGCCGCCTGTTCCTTTGTGTCAGGCTTCCCGCACTAACCCAGGGCCTCTGCCCTGCGCTTGACGTTTTTGACCTGATTTACTGTCATTCGTCTCATTTCTCATTACAACCTGGAGCAGACATTGCCTCCAAAAGTCTTTACCTCTCAGACATGTTCCACCTTTTACAGTCTTGATTTGGTGAAAGCTGTCACCATTTCTGAATCTCCCAAGCTGTCGTCGACCTCACAGTCACCCCACCCACAGTCCCTCCCTCTCCTTCATCCCTCTGAATCAGGTGAGTCCCAGACCCAGTCAACCTCAAAACTGCCTGTCAAATCTGGCTCCTCTTTTCTTCTCACCCCCATGCAACCTTAGCTCACCCCCTTTTAGTTCTCCCCTCCTGCTCTGATTACCACAATAGCCTCCCACTGGTTGGTCTTCTGACACTGGCTTTACATCCTCCAGCCTTCTTTTTCTTAAAAATAATCAAACCTTATCACATCACTTACCTGATGAAAAATTACAACTGGCTCCCAAATGCCTAAAGGATAAAGTCCAAATTCCTTAACTGAAGGTACGAGACTAAAAAATCTGATCCCAACTTACTCACTAGCTCCCCACCCGTCAGCAAACACCCTATATTCCAACCCCTATGGAAGAAGAAAAGAGAAAAGAAAGAAAATTATAAAGAATGTGAAAAACTGGAAAACTCTTAGGCTTTTTCCCCTTACAGTAGTACAAAGATTGGCAGTTCTTTTCCTCCTAACCAACTGCTTAAGTGTGCCTTGAAAAGAAGTAAAAATGAGATGCATGGTCTCTTTTTTCCTTGAATTATTACTAGTGAAAATGTCTACTGATTATGGCTTCGTTCTCTGATGCTTATTTCATTTAAGTGTTTTCAAAGACTGTCTCAGTATAGGCTGGTTTCAGCAACACTGAACACTTGTTCCAATTTATGACTTTCTTCACGAAATTCTTTAGCTTGAAGGTAAACACTTCAACAGAAGTATCACTCACTGCTGCCTCCTTCCCTGTTATCATCTGAATTCACCATTATACAATGAAAAATGCTTCTTCAGTTACTCAAAGCACCTTTACCTACAGGCTAGGTTGGTTCAATGGATGAACTAGTGCCACCACTACGTTTGCTTCATGACATTTTAAAATCAAAGCTAAGGTTCTTATATTCTTCCAAAGCACATTCCTCTTGAGAGTCACATTTTCTATGAACATTCTCACATCATAATTTTTCCAACTTTAAAACTTTCTAATTTCATGAGCTAACATCTATACCACCTGGAACATGTACTAAAACAATTTTTCAAATGATTTCTCTTCTCGTTTCTATGTGAAATATTCGATGGACTGATTCATTCAAAGAACCAACCTCCACTGAATTTGACATTCAATACTTTACCCCAAATTTTTATTTTTTGGCTAAGAATCACTCTTTTCTTAGGCTTTCTAACTTCCACTAACAATGTTGCATTTCATAGCCCTATCTCACAAAATATAAATAAAATAAAAAATAAAAATAAACTAAGTCCCCTGTATTGATTTAACAAGATTTACTGTGACATGATATGATAGGGAATAGAGAAAACAATGGGCATAAAAGTGGATACTGGGTAGTGAACTCACCAGTAAGTGACATACTTCTGCATATAAGCTTTACAATATGAGGAACTTTTTAAAAAAGGAAAAAGCAAAAAAAAAAAGTGTTAAATTTGTGAATGCCAAGGTGTAATGTGTTTACATTTATTAACGTGATGTATATCATCTGTACAAATGACCTGGCTTAACATGATGAAAGAGATACACAATTATTTATTAAGAAAAAAAAATAAACCATACACATGTAACTGAAGAAACAGCTCATTGTTTTAGAGATGAAAAATACTTAGAATAATAACTGCCCTAGGCACTAGAGTGAAGGCTTTTTTTGATTTACAAATATTAGCTGTTATTTCTTCTGAAACAAGCCCATCAAGTAACTTTTTGTCTTACTTCACAGTACCCAAGCTCAGCTCCAAGGAGTAAAGTACAGTAATTGGTGACTCAAATGTAATTTAATATATCAGTGTGACATCTTTTAAAATACTTGTAAGTCATTTCGAAATCTCTTTCCCTAAAAATGATCTTTAAAAAGCAATTACACCTTTTCTGCCCTAAGGAGGGGTTTCTAACATATGAGTTCCCAAGTACTTTGCTCTAGAAATAATGACTACCTACAACAAAATTAGGAAAGAAAAAGATTTAAAAACTTCTAAGGGCAACAGCATTATCCAAGTCAGCAGGATCAGAGGAGGAAAAATGTCTTGATAAAGAGCTAATGATATGAAAGGCAGTCTTGGAACATATCAAACAGTACTCCAATCTAGGCACCAAAAGCCTTGAAGAAGATCATGGTTTTAAATGAAATAAGCAGACTTTAAACAGCTGAAGTTGTAGCTCACAAAAACAGTAAATATAAAAACATAAAATGAAGTAAGTCAAATGTAGATGTATAGTGCACAAATACATATCACCCTTAAAAAAGAGTTATAAATCATAGATATGTGACTTGTAAAGAAATGAATTAGTAATTCTCGTTATCTATCAATCAGATTACGTAACAAAAATTAACAGACTAGTCATATTTTTTAAAAAGCATATACTCTCTTTTCTTCTTTATTTTCTAAGAAACAATGCTAAACGCACATGTGCCAGAGCATGAATCTAAATATCTAAAGACTCTCAAAGGAAGAGAGATAATCACAACGATTGTTTCCAAAGAAGATGCAAACCCATAGAAATAGAGGTGAATATATCTGCTTCACGTGGACGTTTCCCTCTTTATATGGCTAAAATTTTAGGAAGTGTGCCTATAATGTATTTTTCAAACAATTCACTTCAAAACATTAAAAATGTCAAAATTTAAAGGTTTATTGTTTGTGAAATACTTTATAATCAACTTAAGACTACCAGTAATTCCATTAAAGCAATAAGAAGCTACGACAGATGAACCTTTTTGCTTTTAAAATAAAAAGGAGGTCTTCCAATTAACCCCCAGACATGCATTTATCTCCAATTCTTACAGGAAAGCCTACAAAAATTAAAATAAAGGTATAAAAGTTATAAACATACAAGGAAACAATACAGAAGGGAAAACAATAGGAGACACAATACGCCAGCAAATTTTGGGGGGATGAAAACTAGACAGAGTAGTAGCAACCAATTAACAGAGAAAAAAATAAGCTGATGTTTAAGTGACAAACAGTGGATCCATGCTCAGGAACTGGGGGCAGTGGGCGGAGGTAGGGGTAATGGGTGTGATAAAACAGAAGAATGGCTGATAGTCCGTGTAAGCAGCAGTTATTAGACCTCTTGGCCCCCTCGCCAGCTTATGGAGGCAGGTGACTGACACTAACATGGACAGCAGTTTACTCTCTGAAAATATTAAACCAGAGAGGTCCTGGACTCTGGAGCACTGGCTAACACAAAGAGCTTGTACTGGATAAGTCTACGTACTGAATGCTGGAGCCCCAAAGACTATTCCTACATTCTGCTCCAAGAATACTGGCAGCAAGTTCTTACCCCATACATAGGCAGAGGATTCTTAAGAGTCTTCTCTAGAAAAGATATAAAGTTCCAGAAGAAAGTCCTACAGAAGCTGACATTTGGACATTCCCCAACAAAAGCACCAACTCTCTTGACTCTTCTATAGCTGAGCTCACCAACCAGTAAAGCCTGGGCTCATGCTGGGATGCTCAATCCATTCTCTAGTACTTTACTCGTAAATATGAGTAGACACTGAGGATCGCCATGTACTAAGGAAGGCCTCCAACTGGAAAGACTGAGGCCAAAGCAAACAGCAAAAATGAGCTCAGAAGAGACTAAAACAACGCAGAGCAGAAGACAAATTTAAGATGCCTATAATTAATTCCCCAAAGAGAACAGACAGTGCATTCGTGAAACAATAATAGGATCCCAAGAATAAAACAAAGGAACAAAAAGTGTTCTTCAAAATTAAAAAATATGAAGTCATATATTTTTAAAACTCAATTTAAGGGCTAGAAATCAAAGAACTTCCCCCAGAAAGGTGCCAGAGAGAGAGAAAATTAGAGGGGAAAAAAGTTATGAAAATAAGAGGATCAATCCAGAAGATCTAACAACCAATTAGCAGAAATTCCAGAAAGAGAACACAGAAAAAAAAAAAGGCACAAAAATCATTAAAGATATTAAATCCAAGAAACCAAACAACGTGTCTAGAAGGGAGGAACGTGAACTTCTCACTGGGTTGAGAGAGCCACCACGGGCTCAGCACAGGGAGTGAGCAAGCCGCCGGGCACATTTCACTGCAGAGTTTCAGAACAGCAGAGATAGAGAGACGAGCCCAAAGGTTCCAAGGGATAAAGAACCAGAAATCAAAACAGCACAGGGCCTCTCACTGGCAAAAAAAAAAAAAGAAACAGTAACTTCAAATCTCTGAGGGAAGATTATTTCTAACACACACATCTATACTACATTAGTTTCCCATGTCTGCCATAATATCACTACCACCAAGTGGGTGGCTTAAAACAACAGCCATTTAGCGTGCCACAGTTGAGAGTGTGGCCAGGCCCCCCTTCCTGAGGGCTGTGGGAGAGAAGCGCTTCTGTGCTTCCTCCAGCTCCTGGGGGCTGTCGGCACTCTGACTCGTGGCTGTCACTCCAGCCTCTGCCTCCGCTGTGACACTGCCCCTTCTGCTTCTGCCTGTAAGATCTCCCATGTGTCTCTTACAAGGACACTTGTCACTGGACTTAGGGCCCATGCAGATAATTCAGTATGATCTCTTCATCTCAACATCCTTAACTTAATTACATCTGCAAAGACCCTTTTTCCAAATAAGGTACATCACAGCTTCCAGGTATCAGGACGTGGACTTATTTCGGGGGCCACCATTCAACCCACTACATATATCTAGCCAATGCATCAATTAAAAATGAGGATACCCAAATACGTTCCCAGAAAGCTACTGGTAAATGTAACCTCATCAAAATGAGGGAGAAAGCCAAGAGAAAATAAGACATTTAGTCCAAGAAACAGAGACTACTGCACAGGGAAGAGGCAAAGGGAATTCCCAGGACAGTGATAAAGCAAAGTCGAAAATAGACAGTGCCTAGCAGGTAAAAAACAGTCAGTCTGGACTGTAGCAGGGTGACCATTAAGAAAATAGTACTGAGAAGGGTTTAAGAGTTCTTTTGAAGAGTGTAGCAAGCCTTTGGTGCATAAAACAAAGCAAATGTTAATTCCAGGAAAACAAAAACTGTAAGGAAATAAAGAAAGAAAATATTATCATATATTACTCGGCTTAGCAGTGAATAATGTTTACATTGAATACAGATTTAGCCAAAAACATGAATATACTATATTGGAAGGACCGAGTATGAGATGTATGGGGTCGAAGGAATGTTAAGAATGCCAATTCTTTACCTTCCATAAAAGATAATATCTAATATTGATAACAACACAGTATGAATATTATTTAATATATGGAGGTAAACACTAGAAGAAAGATCTATTACCTTGGGGCGAAGGGACAAGACAAGGGGTAGAGGGGGATGGGGAAGGGTATTTTATTTAGTCATAGTTCCCTTTTGGAGCAGTGTTCCTATTGCGTTGAAAATAAAATTAAAAAAAAAATTAATGCAGCAAAAAAGAAAAGGTTCTGAGAAAAGTAACTTGTTCAAGGCCGTAATATAGCTAAGAAACGTTTGTCACAATGTCTCAAAGTTTCTAATATCTTGCAGGAGTATGGAAATTCTTGAAACAGGGTTCTTAAATCCCCAAGTCACGTGTCTTCCTAAGGATTCACAAACAGACAAACAAATAAACCAACCAACCACACACAACACCAAGAGCACTCCTGAGGTATACTGACAGTAACGGACCCGACCTCTATGTTAGATTATTACCACTCTACCCAGCTTTGCTTAATATAACACGACTGGCTCTTGTTTGTTTTGAACTTTAATGTCACAACCACCGGGTAAAGGGCCTGAAGATATGAAGGTCTTTCTAGATTGGTATCCTGACAGACAGCTGCCAGTGAATCCAGTTTATATGTGGATGGACGCTAAAGATTTCACAATATTAGAAATAAGAGATTAAAAGCTTGTGTTCTGAATACCATTATGCTCAGAAAAGAGACACCAATGAGCAACTTCCATAAAATCTCTTCTGTCAGACTGTATGAGGAGAGAAGGAGCATTTATTAGGCAAATGTGTAGCAGCAGTGGTGCTAGGATAAGGTGAAATAAGAGAAAAAGCTGAAATCTTATTCTCTACTTAATTAACGTCCTCCTTTATCCAGTCCATTAATACATGACTCATTTCCGAATGGTGTTTTGGCACACCAAACCGATTTCCACCTTGGCCTTCCCTCCTTCTCTTCAATTGCCTTAAAAGTCCACCTATTTCAAGTAACCTACATAGACTTAACTGTTCTATGTCCTAAATGAATAATGTAGGTTACTTTGAAATTCTCCCCACAGATGGGAATAGCCACTTAATTTATAGTCTATTGTACCTAGTGTAATTGATGACAATAGTCTAGACATACTAATTGAGAATTTGTATGTTGTCATGTTAATCTTATTTACTTGAGATCATGTGTCTGTCTGAATTGTAAGCCTTTAAAAGATACAGGGATAGCACCTGGTACAAATAGGTACTTTACGTTTTTCCATAAGTATAAGATCAAAATGAAAACAAACATTTTTAAAAGAAAAAAATGTGCCAGGGTAGCACTGGTGTGGGATAGGTAGTTCTAGAAACAAATTACTTTTAAAGCAAAGCCACTTTGGTTTAAATCTCAAGGAATTTTTGACCTTGTCTCAGATTAATACCATGCCTGTGATCACTCAAGTAGAAAAAAAGAAGGTCAAGGGCAAAAGAGCAAATGGTAACAAAGAAAATGCAATAATTCCACTGAAAAGAACCCTTCATGTATTTTCATAACTCATGAAAAAACTAATCCCGAAGCAAAAACAAATGCTTCTACTAAAACTTACTTTGAAACCAACGAGGAAAAGGGGAAAAAAGTCTTTCCTTTTCCATTGCCCCATTAGCTCTTTCTCATCCAATGCTGCTGGATCTTTCTCCAGTTCTTACAGTAAATATCATTACATCACAAGTGAGAACAGAACACAGCCTGTTAGACTTTTTAACTAAAAAGTACAAATCCTCATGCACAGTATTCATGTGTTCATAATTACTTCTGACAAACACTTTAAAAAGGCAGCACCAGTGAGCACCACATTTACATAAATATACAAAATTTGAGTCCTTTGATATTCAAGAGATCAGCAAAGTATAAACAGCTTAGACAATTTTTGTCAAAATTAGGTAAAATGGCCACTTAATCAAGAAACTTGAAAAATACTTCAACACTAGGCTAGCATGAAATTCCTAAATGCTCTTCTTGCCAGAGTTCCCATTGTCTTCCCAAAATACAAACAAAAAACTTACGAAAGCAACTCTAGTTTCCTGATTGAAGTACTCTTTGTTGGCCATAGAAACCAAGCCATCAAATCCAACTATGTACTTTGCTTTAATTTAAAAAAAAAACACAGCCCTTCTGAGAGTAAAGCACATTTCAGAACCTTTCACCTGGTACAGTAAAAAGAAAGCTAGTGGGGGTTCATAGGTCAAAAGGCTGGAGAAGCAGAGATTCATGCCAAAGATCATGAAAAGTATTTATGTTCTTCATCTCCCAAACAGCCAAGTATCATCAAAGCTGCCTCAGCACAAGGATGAATTCTCACCATATTTCCCAAAGCTCCAATTCTTCATTTCAGAAGTTACACACCATCACAATTACTGCTGTGGGTAACAGTCTCAATTGAAGCTGTATCCCTCACTTAGTCTTCTACAAAATGCACAAAACGCAGGATTTCAGATAGGAGAGAAACTGCTCTTGTCTCTAAAAAATTTACCTGAATCTACTGGTTCCTGAGTTCTAACAACATCTATAACTGGCAACTTCCATACTGAATAAGTCATCATGAAATTTAAGAATACAAACTTTTAAATTAGGCTGTGGGCATGTAGACATTTTAATAAAATCTGAAAAAAAACAAAACAAAACCAACCCTATAATTTTATAGTATGCTTTTTCACCTCAAAACTCTAAGAGCTGACATCTGATGCACTGAATCCTATCTAACGGTCTTACCTGTTTGGCTTTTGAGTTCTTCCCAGTCAAACATTTCTCATTTGTGCTTCCATCCATTCCTCTGAGAACACTGATGAAATCTTTCTTGGAAACAGTTGATATCAGCTTAGCACGCTTTCTAATAGAGCCTCCAGCTTCTTTAACCTTTTCATCAACGTTCTTCTGATGCTTTTGAACAGCATTAAATAATTGCACCACACCCCTATAGAACATAAATGACCAGAGCAGTGTAGTTAAGTAACAATTACAACTAGAACACAAACTCTGAGGACAGAAACAATGTATTTTCACTGCTCAGAAAAGAGGCACTAATTTAATAGGCACTCAAGTGAAAAGCGCTGAATAAATCTGAAAAGTGAACATACATTTCAATGAATGAATATAAACTTATGAATAGAGAATAAATATATGTGGATTGATTTGTGATTTTTTTTCAGCTTTAGTCTTTCTAAATCAACTTTTGTACAACTAGAACTAAGAATCAGAACTAAGATGTTTTAACACAAACATCTACTTCTCAAAATATAAAGGCTTTACAGTGTACATGGAATGAGCACAGCCTTTATTTACAGTTAGCTGTCTAATCATCTGATGCTAGGAAAGATTTTCTGGATCTCAATTTCATCTGTAAATGGGAAAAACAATACTCAAGAAGCTTAAAAAGTATTCAGCTATGTTACCTGCAACTCTTATAAGACTAATTTAAAAAAATATTTTTTGAAGTACTTTGTGCTATAGTTAAACTCACCGAAAGATAAACTCTGAAGATTAAGAACTGTCATGTCCATTACGGTAGCCACGAGGCACACGTAGCTAGTGAACACACAAAATATGGCCAGTATGAACTGCAATGTGCTCCAAGTTTAAAATACACACTGGATTTTGAAGACTCAGTATGAAAAAGAGAATTTTAAAATCTCTTTAATAATTGTTTTATATTGATTACACGCTGAAATAATAATTTGACTACACTGAGTTAAATGTATTATTTAAATTAATTTCACCTCTTTCTTTATACTTTTTTCAATGTGGCTATAAGAAAATTTTAAATTACACACATGGATCACATTATATTTCTACTGGACAGCAATGATTTAGACCATTAACATCCCTTCCAGCTCTAAAATTCTACAACCTATTAATTTTCCTGCTCTAATCATCACTGGCATAGGCAATCCGCCACAGGCCCTGAGCATCCCTGCACGTTCTTGCTGGGTTCTTCAAGAATGCAAGGCCCCGACTGCTCTTTACCCAGGCCATTTCTCAGGGTTGTGTTTGCAGTACGCAACCTTGAAAGATGAGGTAATGTCTCCCCCCGGACAAAGAGCAGGCTTGTTACCATTCACCATAAAGGCAACAGACTCCCAGGTACAGAGTTCCTCTCCTGTAACACAACCCACCACAGGCACAGGCATCCATCTAGGGCACCTGCACTGCCCCCGTGGGACACAGGGAACCAGTGGGAACGTGAAGCTCTGGCTACTGCTTTTGCCGTGAGTAACAAAGTCCTTTGTCTCTGGCCCACAAGCCTCTTGTCTCCTGCCAGCATCGAAGAAACTTTACCAAGCTGGCTTATTTGTTTATAAGGAGGGTAAAATTCCATACCCTTCACAGCAGAGCTGGGACCAAAGTGAGGAGAGTGAGACGCCCAGGGTATAAAATTTAAGGAGGCACTTATTCTCTGGCACTAATCCTGCACTCTTCTAAGCTCTGCACGGGTATTAATTATTTAATTCTCAGAGAAATCCTATAGGGTAGGTATAATATTCTCTCCTTTTTCTAAGGAAAAATAAACTGAGACAGAGAGAAAGTAAGTAAATGCCCAGGGACACCCAGCTAGTCAGCCAGTGTGCAGGGACAGGTCAGCAGTCTGGCTCTACTGCTCCCTCTCTTACCCATGCAGCCTCACTGTCTTACTGTACAACACCCAGATGGACTGTTGTAGGCAAACGGGACATTTAAGGGAATTCCACTAAATGTAACTGCTATATTCTTTAAGCAGCAACCCAACTGTTACCTCCACCGTGGAGCCTGCTGCAACTCCCCTACAGTCTCCCATCATATGTTCCTAACACATCAGACGTACCTTTATTTACAAAGAGACTAGAACTCCTATACGTAAGTGGGCAAAGACCATGCAGCAGCCACCAGCTTCTATTTATCTTTGAACACAGAGGGCAACAAATGAATGTTTGGTGCCAATGATAAAAAAAATGCTGAGTGAAAGGACAGCACGAAGTTGCTATAATGTGTAATTTGTGACGTCATATAGTGCAAAATAACAAAAATAATCATCTAGCGCCATAATTTAAGACAAGCATCCTAAGAGAAATGCAGTAAGAGGTCTGATTATACTGTTCTTGTGACTATAAAATACAAGATGATATGAAATAGGTTCATACCAAATATCCACTTAGCACGTTATATTCTTGCCTCACGAGACCTCCAGAATCTGCGGTTGAATCCAGTATTAAATAGGCAGAGGCTCAGACATAAATCACTTGGCTCTGAGAAGGCAGACCTTAAGAATCAAAGCTAGTCAGAAATGGATCACTCCACAGCTTTAGAGTACTTATTTTTTAAAGGGCAAGAACACTGTCTTACCTCGTTGCAATTCTCTGAAGATTTCTCTCTGTTTCTTTGTCTTTGACAACATCTGGCTTTACTCTGCACATCATTTCCCATTCCCGCTTCTTATCAAGCTGTGTTATAAATATTGTTATGTGAAAGAATATTAGGCATTTTTGAAAGTGTAGCATACTTTGATATGATACTCTGTGAAAGGACAAAGGTAATAAATCATTCTGGCTTAGTTTGTCACAGGGACTTTCAAAAACCCACACTTTCAGGGGTTCGGCTCAGGGAGCCTGTGGTTAGCACTCCGAGTGTCATGTGAGAGGCACCAAGTGAGCTGACGGCAGGCTCTCTGACAGCAGGGGCCTGGAGAGCCGCCAGCCGGGCAGGACAAGGCAGGGTGTGCGCAGCCCGGTTCCCGCCCTGCCATCACCAGATCCTCGGAGGGGAGCATCAACAAGGCTCCAAACTACCCTCTTCCGTAACCACAAGTTTAAATACCGTTTCTCTTTATTTTTAGAAACTGACTTCCTCAGCAGTCAGAACTATTCAGAATTTGTATCAGCTTTGAAGAGAATAGCGTCATATCCAGATATACCCTGTTTATACAGTGACTATTTTTCTTTTCTCTTATGGCACATCTGACCAATATCCTTGCCAAATATGGCATATCAGTCACAAACTACAACAAATTGATTCTTTGCTATAATGCAGAAATAGAAAGGGATCAGGAGATAAGGAAATCTCAAAGACAACACAATCTAATTCAAAACTGTTTTCCGGGGGTATCCTGGTCTCAGGTACCTGATTTGATACACGGCTTCTCCAGGTCCCCTCCTCAGGCCAACCTATCACCAATATCAAATATACTGAAATGATGAACTAATCACCAAGAAGCTGATGAACATCAAAACCAGTAAGAATCAGTGGAAAAAAGTCTCCTTTTATCTTTTCCTTTTCTCCATTCATTTAATCTCTCATTTTGTATTAATAAAAACATCTGATCACGGTAAAACCAAATCTTTGCTCTTGGTATCAAGATTACTCTGATTCCTTTTTAAAGGAGTAGATTCTTCCCCAAATCATGTAATTTATTTTAACTATCATGAAATTCATTATCAGACTATGCCAGAAATTAAAAAATCTTACTTTTAAAACAGTTGATTCTTAATTTTCTATTGTACCCAGGGGATAACAGGCATGCAGGATCCCAAAATATTTTTTAACTTTGAAATGTACTTTTATACTTATGATTAGAAATAAGTAGCCAATATTCTGGAAACCAGTAATATTTAACATTAAAAAACGATGATAATTTACATAGCCTCTACCCGGAAATATACACTCAGAGTGTTTGTGGCTGCTGTGTTGTGTTTCTGGTATCCACACGAGTGCTTTCAAGCATTATGTGGACAGTACCATCTCTAGCACTCAAAGCTTTGGCCTAGAGCAGAGTTACAGACTCGTTTCTGTTGGCTTCAAAATGCTGTTCTCTCATTGGAACACGAGGACTACAGGTAATTAAGGATTAAAGCCTCTTCTAGCTTTTGCCAGATAGAAAACAAAGATTCAAATTTTCAGTTGAAAAGCTATCAGTAAGATTTAGAGATAAAACTGATCTTAAATAAAGTACAATGAGAATATCGAATTAATAAAAGAGCAGGTTGTTTCTAAGAGCAACATTTGAAAAGTTCCATCTTTATATAGCCTCTTACAGAGAGCCAACCAGTATTAGGAACAAAGAAAACATTCATCTTGAAACAAGATAAGGGGATGGTGAACTTAAAAGGAAATAAATGTCATTGAAATCTATTTTTCTTTCATTTTTACCTATAACGTAACTCTTGGAAATGAGTACTTTTATATTGTCAGTACGATTGTAGAAAGTTATTTTTCTCTCATTAAAAAATACCTATTTCAGTAACCAAATATTTTTAGACATAGAAATACCTCATCAAGGGGATATAAAACCTTATTATTGTTTCTCTATCTCCTCTGTAATACACAACAGCAAACTTAAGTCCAACTTTTGGCCTTTCCCTTTCATTAATAGGCGGCACTAGTCTAACTTCTTCCACCAGTGGTTTAACAAAAGGTACCAGGAACTCAAGTTTATCCAACAGTGAAACAGTTTGTTTTCAGAACTGCAACCAACCCCTGACAATGACATCATAAAACAGATTTTGAGCAAAAAGTAACTAACATGATTCTATTAGTTCAGAATTAATAAAGTTAGTATCTGGACAGCTAAGTTGAATAAGATACTCAAACCCAGGAGTCACTGTCACATGTATAACTACTTGATTTTAAAAGGATAAATTTCCTTGGCGTTTACATTTCTATTGCTTTGCTTAGATGAACAAAAAGTGAACATGCTCAACAGAATGATTCAGACTAGATTTCTGAACACAACCTTGGTTATGCACCCTCACGTAAAATGCAAGTTACAAACTGTAATGTTAATTGGACAAACACTGCAGGGAACAATCTGGTGCAGATAAGAACTAGACTAGACAACCTAATCTACAGAACAACTGGTAGGACACACCTGTTTTCTTTTCTCTAGTCTCTCTTGCTTTAACTTCTCTTTTTCCTTTTCCAGCTCCTTGTTTTTGACCAGAATGGCGGGTTTACTTTTAGGAGTCTTCTTGTTAAGGATTTTAGCCATGGCATCTGCCCAGCCCACATTAGTTCCAACGCTAGCTTCTACAGCATTTTCACTGCCATCATCACAGGGCTCAGCTTCATCCTCATTGTCAGCTTCTACTGCTTCTTCACCAGAGGAAAAGTGATCCTTTTCCGATCCACAGCTTCCTACAGAACCTAAGAGTAGAAACAAATTAAACTTTAAAACCAGAGGCAGACCTTGGCAAGGCCATGGTAAGACCCCGGGGGCCCTTCCTAAGGCTAACGGTTCTCCATCAGTCTCCATTCTTGCCAGGGGAGACTTTTCCGAGTCCCACAGCTGCAGAAATAGCGGAGAATGGCAGGACCCTCCATCCTACTGCCATCCTCCCCCAAAGACCTGGCCCAGCCATGTGGACGGGGAGGCCGCAGTGGCTTCAGCACCCAGGACCCAGGGAGTAGAAAAAAATCCAACAGCCCCACCACGTCTTGTCATCAAGGTGGTGACAGACGCTGACATGGTGCCAGTGCAGAGTGTGTTCAAATCCCCAGGCTTTGTGTCATTAAACTACTTGAGATGACTAATGAAGGTTACTTTAAAAACAAATAACAACAAAAACTTTAATCTGTCAAGAAGATGGTATAGTGATCCCATGGCACAGAGAAGTCAGATTAGGTTCTCTGAGGGCTTTGGCCCAGATGTTTAAAATTCTGAATTTGTGTGCAGAAAAATCTAAAAACCAACTTCCTTTTATAGAAGCTGCATATGACATTAATCAGTTGGGGTGTTTCAACATTTCTGAAAAATAATCTAATGAAGTGATACGTGCCCAGGGTTTGACTGCACTGCTGGGTGACTGAGTGAAAATATCAAGTTCTGGGTTGAGGATACAAATTCGTATACTGTTGAATTTTCTCATACGGAACCACCAAAACAAGCATATACAGGTTACCAGCAAACTATGTCATCATGTAAGATTCAAATGGCTGGGATCAGAGGAGTGGCCTAAACAACAATCCAGTTGGTGACCTTACTCAAAAATCAACTTGCCAAGAAGCTCTGGGTACTTTTAAGTTTTGCAGCCTGTCTCAAATTCTGAAGCTCACTGTACTTAAACAACAAGAACACAAGCGCCAGCACAGTGTGCGGGTAACTATATGATCCAGAGCCTTCTGAAGAGCTTCTGCTTTGCTCTTCAGAAACCTATGGAACTATTAGGAAATACTTCAAAAGTAGTTTTATATCAGCTTATGGCTACGATCAAAGTGAAAGGAACTGAATGTGTAATCAGCTCTTCAATTCTGAGTGATCCTCCCTAAACTCTTGACTTTAAGCCATGAATTAAGAGAACTGCTGAAAAGACCTGACTTTTAGCTAGTCATCATCATATTTACTTTTTGGTATTACTTTTGCATAAACCTTTTTTTTTTTTTTTTTTCCCCCACGGGCCTCTCACTGTTGTGGCCTCTCCCGTTGCGGAGCACAGGCTCCGGACGCGCAGGCTCAGCGGCCATGGCTCACGGGCCCAGCCGCTCCGCGGCATGTGGGATCTTCCCGGACCGGGGCACGAACCCGTGTCCTCTCATCGGCAGGCGGACTCTCAACAACTGCACCACCAGGGAAGCCCCAATACCTTTATTTTTTAATTGTTGAGAATTCATGAAATAAAAGGATGGAAAACTAAACATTTAACATATTGAAACTAAACTTGTAATATATTAGAAAAAAGCAAATAAAAATATATAAAACAAAACATTTTATACACATATAAAAATGAGCCTCAAGCACAGGAGTAAAAAATGAAGTATCTTTGGGCTTCATGCAAATCTAAGGTGATATAAGGAATCTTACTGCCTGCAATATAAGAAAAAGTATCTAAATTTTGCCAAACAAAAGCTGAAAGCACTATCATTCAATGAAAATCTGAGTTTCTGCTATATACCAGATTCCAGAGTCACATTATTTTTCCCCCAGAAGCATCTCCTAGGATCAGTGTTCCCTGGGAAGTGGGTTGAGAAACAAAGTTTGGAGAACATATTTAGCTGAAAAACATATATGTTAATATCGCATATGTTTATTCCTCAGTCAGCAGCACTAGACAGGCACGAATAACAAAATAAACAATTCTTTGAAAAGTACTTCTTCTAAGTAAGCATTTATCCAAATGTAAAGAGGCACAACAGCTTAAAAGTTTGTGTCAATGAAGAATCTCTGAGTGATTAAAAGCAGAAGTCTTTACTAGCTCCTGGTAAAATGTCAAAACTACAACACTGACATCTAGTGTTTTGTCCTGATGAATTCACACACAAATTGCAGCGAATTTCAGTTTCACCTACACTGTAAAGGCAGCCAAAGGCTTTATGGTTGTATAAGCCACTCCAATTTCTCCATTTCTAAACCCTGGCTATTTTTCTTTGGTGTGTTTCTTATCCAGCCTGACTACCACAACATGCATGTGATGGACACAATAAATCCATGACGTTTTATAACACCATTTCAAATCACCTGCACTTACCCCACCAATTAAAAAAAAAATCCCAAAATAATTTACTGAAGTCATAATTTTTATTTTATTATTTTTTTAAGAAGCTCCAGCTCAGAAGTTTTTAGTCACGCATTCACTGCCGATGGAAATGATGATATTTTATATAAATTTAAAATGCCACTGTAATGAGGTCTTCCAGCATACTAAAAAACAGGATTTACTTCTAGGATACCAAAAATAATCACTATGCAAATCAGAAAATAGAACTGGTCCTTAAAAATTTACTGTAGCCTATGAGGATGAGATTTTTTGAATTGACCATGAACTGATATTTAAAAGAAGTTAAGTGGATGTAGATAAGCAAAAAATTCCTTTGAAGTCGTGTGTGTTATTTTAAACATTAACTCTAATTCTGCATTCTATTTTAAAAATCTGGAATAGGAAGGGCTACAAAGAATGCTTATTGGAAGTAATAACTCAAGGTTCCAACAGAACTTTCTGCATTCATGGAAATGTTCTATTATCAGAGCTGCCCACTAGCCACCAGCCACAAGAGCCTACTGAGTACTTCAAATGTGGCTAGTACAGCTGAGTCACTGAATTTTTAACTTTATTTAATTTTAGTTATTTCAAATTTAAAGTGACTAGTGGCTATCATATTGGACAGGGCAGGGTTAGACCTCTGAGATAATGAGGTAGACACAGGCATTTCTCCATCTCTTGCTGCCTTTTCCCCAAACTTCCACCAGCCTTTCAAACTTGCCATCTGTCCCTGATCCCAGATATATGGTTAGCTGCTGGCAGAAAAGTGAGCTATTTACCTTAGCCTTTGGGATAAAGTTTTTAAAGAAGACTGAGATAAAGTTTTTAAAGAAGACTCGCAGTCCTTCAATATTTACCAAGAATCGTGAATGAAGACGAAGGAAGGCGAAAATGAAAAATCAAATTCTCCTCGAAGAAGCCAGATGTTTAGTAGGATATATAAATTAGTTAAAACCGATTGTAAAATTTGGTTTTACAATCTGTAAAATTTGTAAGTGTTCTTCTAAAAGAAAAACAATGAAGAAAAGGGTGACTGTTTAGGGGTATCTTTTACAAAGATGATTTCAAGTTGTTTCTTAAAAGTAAAGCAAGAGTTTGAATGACAAGAGAAGGAATAAGGCCAAAGAAATAAGTTTCTACAATGAGGCCAACTGAAAGAGGCAGGGGGCAAGATCACTGAATCTAGAACCAAAAACATCCTAGATTTGAGTCAATGCTCTGTATTAAAATTAAAACTATTACTGTAATCATCATTATTATTGACATTCCAGGCAGAAGAAACCAGCATGTCCAAAAGCATGGGTATGTTGAAGAAGGTAAGATATTTATAAAATAACAAGAAGTTCACACTGGCTGAAACTGGAGATTTGGGGATTGGACGGTAAGAATTGGGTATGAAAAGCTGGTTGCTTTACATAAATAAGCTGGCCTGATTTATCATACAAGAAATAAAATATACATCAAGCCCCAAGTTCTGCACTATAGGTGTGTACTTCCAGTAAGTGGCCAAACTGCTAGTGCTTTTTTCTCTTACCACCTACCTCAAGTCCTTACTTTTAAAAAAGTTTCTCTATTGGATTAAGAAGGTTGTTCTTTTAAAATACAAATATCATCTGGGAGCATTAAGGCTATTGGTTAACCTTGATATTACTTCACACCTTTAGAATTTACTCTAAATCAAACAGAACTCTCATAAAAATTTGACTGAGATCAGCTAGCAGTGGCTAAAGAGTAAAGACACAGAACTCAGGCTGCCTGATTCAATCGTATCTCCAGACAGAAATCTATGTAACTTTTCTGAAGGTTTTTATGTTCTCAACCTTAATTTCCTTGTCTGTACAAATGGCAATAAAATAGTATCTACTTCATCGGGTTTTGTGATAATTAAATGAGTTAATATATACAAAGTTCTTGAAGAATGCCTAGCCTATAGTAAATGTTTACATGTCAATTACACACCACACACAGGACACAAACAACGTGGCTGTGGAGAAGAGAGGAACAAAGCAGAAATAACTGGTGGCTGGAATCTACAGGACATGTGAGGTGCTGAATGGGAAGCTTTAGATGATCAGTTACAGCACAGGGGTTAAGAGCTCAGATTATAAAATTAGGCAGACTTGGCGCTATGTCCTGTTTCCATTACTTCCTACCAGGATAATCTTGGGCAGGTAACCTAATCCCTGTGTCTCTGTAAAATGGGAATAAAAACAGTACCTACCTCACTGGGTTGTTATGATGATTAAATAACACATGAAAAGCACTTAGCACAGCCCTGGCACATAGCAGGCACTAAAGAGATGACAGTAACCAGAAGACAGACAAAGGTACTAAGAACCTGGGAGCCAGAGCAGGGGGGAATCCCAAAAGCTTTAAAAAGGATGCCAAAAAACTGCGGGGAAGGGGGAATAAATTTTCCTTCCACTATAATTCTACCCACCGTCTTGGCTATCGTCTATAACCCATGCACCAGGCGTTCATGGTGAGAAGCCACCTTTGACTCTATTTCAGAAGTGGTCGATGTCTCCATCCTACACCTTTCCGAGCACTCTAAAACATGTGTTTAGGGCTAGGTGCTATTTAAAACACTTTTTATGCGTTATCATTTAATCCTCACAATACTCTCTGAGTTGCTATTATTCTATTTACAAAGGGAACGGTTCTCAAGCTTAAAAAAATGGCCAAAGTCACAAAGTTAATAAGGTAGGATGATAGGGCTGTTGATTTCTAAGGCACTACAAAGCTTTGAATCAAAGATTCAGCTCAGACTAATGTGTACTAAACTAATGCAGAAAGTATTCACAAAATAGCTTAATAAAGCTTGAATTAAAAAGGAATTTCTCTCTAGGCCACAGGTAACAGAACAGCCACTGCTTGCGCCCATTCTCATTCCGCCCCTAGCTATGCAGAGCTCTACAAAACTACTGCTCCCCACTCCAGGTTTAAATCATCTGTTCCGATCGATCATGTCACGTGATCTTTCCTGCCCATTAGTACTTAATTTAGAATATTCAAAACTGATACTTGAAAACGTTTTTAAAAAGCATTTACCTCTTAAAAAAAAAAAAAAGGAAGTTACCCCAGGTTTCCATAAAAATAACCAAAAATAAAATGAAAGTTCTACCACAGGACAAACTATCGGATGTGATTACTGTGTGCTATCTGGGCAAGCCAGAGCAGACAGAGCCTGGAAGTAGTCTGTTTCCTGAGTCTGTCCTATAAATTGCTAAACCACTCAAGTAGGACTATGATATACTTCATTTCTTAGGCATGTTCCTCCTTTGCTATTTAAGTAACTTAAACGATGAAGGAGGCTATAAGCTACAGTTTGATGAAAAGCCCATTTATCTGCTAGGTTATTACATCTTGAATACTGTTTTGTAGTTTATCAAAAATGAAGGGATAGCCCCTCGGATCTTCTAAACCGATTGTTATCAAGTCTTGTGTTAGAAGTATATGGCCATTTTTCAAGTATGTAACCAGATAATTCAGAAAAAAATGAAATTACCATTCCTCTCTACTAGTTTATAGGCATATGGACACATTCTGTGAGGGAGGGGTCAATCACTTCATGGCACTGGACCAAGGCTTTTTTCACTTGGGTTGATTCACTGACTACAGAGCTTTTTTTTTTTTTTTTTAATAAAGACTATTAGTTTAAGAAGCAAGTAGGTATTGTGTCTAAACCTCCAACAGTGCATAAATTCCATAAATCTGAGTAGGTCAATGATAACTCAGAGGTAGAGGTTATCATACTCTTCTTTATTTACTGACTGGGAAGGCTAGGTGTACCTTTGTTTTTTATTTAGACTACAAACTTAAGAGCCAAGTATACATTGTATCTAAACCTCCAACAAGGTATCAATTCAATAAATCTGAGTAGTTCCAGGTTAACTCACTTAGGGGTGGCATCCTCTCCTTTATAATGCTTGACATTTATGTGTTACTCGAATGTTGACTATGGCATTTTACCTTTCAAATACCTCTGATTCGTGATCATCCGCAATTTTACTATGACCAGATTTCAAACCCTACTGAAGAGTATTACAATTTACCAAAACTTCAGCCTGAATCATTTTGCTATCATTCAAGTTTATATTACATACAACTTCTGTTAATTTTTAACTTCAGCTAAAAATACCTGGTACATGAGAAAAGAGTGTAAAAATCACATTAAGAGAGTTTTCCAATTTATAATAAATGGATATTGAGTACTACACCATGTTTCTTATGCCAAGTTCTGAGACACAGCTGTAACCAAAGCTTTCAAGGTCTCTCCCCACTGAACTAGGAAACTTCTGCAAAGTCTGACAAATAATACTTAAGAGGTTTACATTCATAAATGCACAATTTTCTACCTTTCTTAAACAATGTGTCAAAAGAAGTTAAAGCCAGAAGATAAAAAATAAAGTTAAAACAACACATGGGTTATACCTGTGTGTTTTCTATGGAATTTAAGTAGCATCTTGCTAAAGGGAGTTGCTTTCAAATGTTGATATAAGGCACATCTCTATCAATTTTTATGAACCAATTAAAATTCAAAGATAAGTCTCTAGTCTCTAATTCAACTTCCTGATAAAATGAGCTGGTACACTTTAATAATAAGTCTATAATTTGCTGATTCCTCATGTGTCTGAGTCAGCTTCAATCGTCTGCCTTTATAATCTCTCAGAATCCATTCTCTATAAATTTTTGATAACTTAATAGTTCTGCCAAGGCCACATGTACACAAATATCTGAACTAGAAAAGCTGTTTCCATGGTTCACTTTTTTCCAGAAATATCTGATTTCACAAGAGGAAAAAAAATCAACTTCTTATATTAAATAGCAAATTCTGAGTTAAACCAAAGGAAAACGTCCCATCCAAAGGACCTACATTACTGAATTTATTAAATAAAAGGCCCTTTATTATTTATGTCTATTGAAGAGATACAGTCTAAATCCTGAAAGAAACAGCAGAGGGAGACAACTAAGTAGAAATCTAAAGGACACAGAGAAGCTGGTTATGAGAAAGTGAAGAAAAAATAGCAGCTACTAGGACAGCATAAGCATGGCTAGGAGGGAGGAGAGCAAATGTGTTCACGGAACGAGGAGTTCAGAAACTGTGACACTAGCGAGCTGGGGGTCGACAAGGTGTGAGCCTTGAGGAGTAAGCAGCCGTCAGATCGTGGAGGCTGGGTATGCAGACTACCACCAGTTCACAATGATATAGTCCATCCTCCTCATTCACTGGCTTCTGTATTTGGGAAAATGAAATTATGAATTCAGCCTTGCAAATATATATATATATTTTAATATCTTTATTGGGGTATAATTGCTTTACAATGGTGTGTTAGTTTCTGCTTTATAACAAAGTGAATCAGTTATACATATACATATGTTCCCATATCTCTTCCCTCTTGCGTCTCCCCCCCCCCCCCCCCCCCCTACCCCACCCCCCATCCCACCCCTCCAGGCGGTCACAAAGCACCGAGCTCATCTCCCTGTGCTATGCGGCTGCTTCCCACTAGTTATCTTCCCACTAGCTATCTACCTTACGTTTGGTAGTGAGAGTAGTGCCTCTTTGGTAGTGCCTCTCTCTCGCTTTGTCACAGCTCACCCTTCCCCCTCGCCATATCCTCAAGTCCGTTCTCTAGGTCTGTGTCTTTATTCCTGTCTTACCCCTAGGTTCTTCATGACATTTTTTGAAGGTCTGTGTCTTTATTCCTGTCCAGCCTGGCAAATATTAAGTGTGAGGTATCTATGGAACAACTAAGCATAGACAACCCATAGTTGTCAAAATCACTATTATTAATCCTGAATTTTACCACAAATACATGACTAAATGATTAGATTATGGAGTAAGAAGGACAGAATTAAGAGACAACATCCTGCAACTATGGACTGAACAGTTTTCCATTGGGAGGCACAATGGAAACAGTATCTCCAAGCCTCTGTCTCCGCATCTGTAAAACAGAAACGCCATCAGCTACCTTGCAGGGTTACCAGAGGAAATTCTAATCTTTTTTCTGGAGAAAGCTCCAGCTTATAAACATCACGGTTTTCAAGGGCTGGAAGGCTTATTGGGTGGTCAAGAGATGGGACTAGCAGTTTTGTTAGATCAGAAAAAATGTCATGATCATTAATCCAAATATTTATGAGTAGGTGCCTTGTGCCAAACATTAAATGCTTTACATGTATGAGCTCATTGAACCTTTGCAAAAATCCTGAGGAGACACTTATCACCTCCATTTTAGGGATGAGGAAACTGAGGCAGGTCACAGTAAAGAAGCAGTACAAACACAGGTGCCTCTTATACAACTGAGTAAAAGTGATCATTCATTTCTAGAGATAATACATGGATATTAGGAGAAAAGAAGGAAGGCTGGAATAAGTGAGGAATGAATGAAGACTACACAGTTAAAAACAGCAGAAGGAATGCTACAGAAATCTGACCACAAAAACACCCCTTAGTGATGGAACCTCCCTGAGTGGAAGAAAAGTCTGTCTCAACACCAAGGTTTCCTCATACCCAATCTTTCTTAAGATTCTATGCCCTTGCTCTTTTACTTTCCGGAGAGCTTTTTTTTTTTTGGATCATCTCTATCCTCCTGGTTCCTCAACCGTATCAGCGGAGTTAGGGGTCAGAGTAAAGGCTCTAGAGCAAACTTCAGTAATGGTCGCGTCATTTACCAACTTGTTTATCAGCTTGTGCATTGGGGGAGCAAGATAAAACCTCTCTGTGTCTCAGTTTCTTGTAAGTAAAATGAGGATAATAATAACCCTGTCTCACACGGTTGTTGTCAGAATTAAAGTGATACATAGGGAGCTTAGAAGAGTACCTAAGCTAATATTATTGTTATTATTACCTAATTCCTCTAACAGTATAGTACACCCCAAATTTATGGTGCTACAAGTTTATTTGGAAGTTGGTTATCTGGAAAATTGAATGCTTTCCTTCTGAAACACATTTCAAGTGGGGACCTTCTCTCTGTCTTCCCTGTACTTTGCTAGTGCAATCCCTGAAAGAGTTTTGCAATTGCCTGATTGTTCTGGCTCTCTATGGCAGTCACCATACAGTTAGCAGTGATGTTTATAAAGATGTGCCGCCCTCTTGCTTAAAAGGTCTCAAGTGCTCCGTACTGCCTACAAATAGAGAATCCTATTTCCTTCATATGGCAAACAAGGTCCTTTACAATCTGGCTTTATCCTCTGTTCCTAGTCTCAGTGACTCCTCTGAAGAGCTAGAGCCACAGCCAACAATTCATCTCAACCTAACCAGCCATGTGTTTTAAGAAGCTGCATGCCACTGTATGTGCTTTTCCTATGTCTGAGAAAACTGTCCTCTCCACCCCCAGACTTAGAAAACTAAGGCTTTGATGAAATGACACCTTACTTATCCATATTCATTCAGCAAGAAAACGTACTTAGTACCAAAATGTGTAAGGAAGGCCCTATGAAAATAAAGATACATAAGACATCGTTCGAGCACTTGAACTTATATCCAAAAGGAGAGAGACACGTTAAAATAAAATAATAATACAGTACATTGTAAGTAATATGTATAAGATAGAAGGAAGCAACGCCTAGGCTGGGTTCTATAGGATATGGATTTCTCTGTCTCCATCCTTACCATTTTTAACTGGACCAGGATCATGGTAACTATAACCTTTATAATGAGCTCTTAATAATACTCAATACATTGTATTACAGTCCTGTGTTTAATATCTATCTTCCCGAAGACTAATTCTAGGGCAGGAATTTACTCACCCTTTGTATCCTCAACACCCAGACGGTGACCAGAATACAGAAGAACACAATTGTTCATTGAACTGAATTGAATAATAAGGTCTCTATATTAGCCAAAAGCCTTCTTAACCCAAAATGTAATTGAACTATAATAGCAAAAGAACCCTAGAACCTAATCATATTTACAATAATGCACTGAGAAGTCAGGACAGCTCTAACTTGAAATTACCCAGTACTTAAATAGAGAAATCTACTTTCCACCTAAATCTGTAAGCAATACTGATATTCTGCTCCAAATGCAGTAGTATTTCTTTCTCTGACAACCCCACAGGAACCAGTCTATTGAGTTCAAAAAATATTGGGAGGGCTTCCCTTGGTGGCGCAGTGGTTGAGTCCGCCTGCCGATGCAGGGGACACGGGTTCGTGCCCCGGTCCGGGAAGATCCCACATGCCGCGGAGCGGCTGGGCCCGTGAGCCATGGCTGCTGAGCCTGTGCATCCGGAGCCTGTGCTCCTCAACGGGAGAGGCCACAACAGTGAGAGGCCTGCGTACAGCAAAAAAAAAAAAAAATATATATATATATATATATTGGGAGGTGTTCCAATCCCTGCTCAATGAATAGTCTGTTTTCCTTAACTCCTTTGGCAGGAGATAAGGATTCCAATTACCTAGGGACTGCAGTAGTATATGACAGTTTCTTCTTCTTAGTCCTGGAAGTCGAGGTTTATTCACTTATTTACTTAAATAGCTGCGAAGGATCCACAACACGGCAGGCACTGTCTTAGGCACTGGGTACAGAGCAGTCTCTCCTCTTATGGAACTTACATTCCAGCTGGGAGAGACACACAGCAAATATACCATATGTCAGAGGGTTTGAGAAATGCTGAGGAAAATAAAGCAGGGTAGTAACTCAAAAAGTGAAGGCAGGGAGACACGGAGAAGAGTAGTGGTGTACATTAGATAGGGCGGTCAGGGACGAGTCTCGCAGACAAGGCATTAATCAGAGACTGAAGGAGTGAGTGAGAGAGTGAGCCATGCAAGCATCTGAAAAGTATTCTAGGCAGTGAAACCAGCAAGTGCAGAACCCATGGTGTGAGAGTTATGTTTAACATGTATAACAAACCACAGGATATCAATGTGGCTAGTAAGGGGCAGAGCAGAGGGGCAGATGATGAGAGAGATGCCTGAACTAGATCATACACAGGCTAAGGACTTTGGATGTTATTCTGAGATGGGTAGCCACTGGCTCATCTTGAGCAGATAACTGACATGATCTGAGGTACATTATAAAAGAATAGGTCTGGCTGTTACAAAGCTCTAGACAGTACAAAGGAGCAATCACTGGCAGTAGTAAGTCAGGGGTCGTCTGCGACCCCTTTAACCTAAGAAGCTAGTGCCAAGAACGATGGTAAAGAATAGAAGCATGGACACATCATGGTTGAAAGCCTTAAAATATATTTCCTTCCTTTCAATAGCAAACGTCTCTGAGAGAGAGTTATCAACTGCTATTTTTATTTATTCTACTTTAATCACCTACTCTTCTTTCATTTACTATCTTATCTCTAACTCCCCAACAGATGCACGCACCTACCGCACAAGAAAATTGAAGTATACCATCCGTCTTCCTCTTTCGGCCTTTTGCTCCTTGCTCCATATGAGAACTAACTCATTCTTGTAATTCCAAATATCCCCCTTCCTTTCGTCCCTTGCTACTGTAAGCTTCGTTTTGCTGCTATAAGAAGGAGCAGTTTCATCTGTTTTAATTAATTACAGTGACGATAAAAATGTCTAATAAAAGAACTTGGAAGCTTTAACACGCAACAGGGATCCTTCCCTGAACACCACTTTCCCAAGCCTTCTCAAGGAGCCAAAGTCGCCCCTTCGCCGTCCTGAGGAGACGAAATTCGGGCGGCTAGCGGCAAATGCATTCGCATCCCCTGCTTCCCGCAAACTCACGCCGGCCTTTCCTCTGAGCAGCCAAACTCAGCCCTAGTACGTTACCTTCATTATCGGTAGCATCTTTGTCCTTATCTTCCAGCTCCGATGCTGCAGCCGGGGATATCATTTTCATCTTCCCCTTCTTCTTCAGTGAATTTTTCAGCTTTTTCCCCGCACTCACACGTGACACTCGAACGGCCGCGGCCATGATTCCTAACCGGAAGCGTTCCGTGAGCGTTGCGTCCGGCTGTAACACAAAGGACTTCGGCATCTAGTTCCGGTGATACAAGGTTCCGGGGCGGTGCCATTTAGCCGGGAGTTCTCGGGCTGGAGGCTCACAATGTGGATTGGAAAGAGGACTGATTGGTTGTCTTTACGTGCTATCTGCTCCAGTAAAAAACAATAATAATAATAAAAATCAGTGAATATACATTCTCGGCCGACTCCTCTGCCAGCTCGCCCTTGTCCTGGTCCGCCGCCCCACTCTGACCCCCAACCCGACCCGGTCCACTTTCATTTCCTCCCCACGGCTGTTTCCGTATCTGCTGCCGTATTTCATGTTGGTTTATGGTGTTGGACTAACGTCCGGAACGTGCCTACTAAACGCACTAGAAGGGAGGAAGCGAGGACGGTCGCGTGAGGGGTCGAAATCTCGCTCTGATTAACCCCCGAGTGGCTTCCAATTGCAAACCGAATAGAATCTCGCTTTCTTCCCTTGGGTCGCAGGTGTGAAGGGTTCCAGCCCCCAACCCTCCCTCCCACCTAGCTCCGCCCCGCCCGCTCAAGGCGCCCGACCGCGCGGTGGAGACCGAGAAAACAGCAGCTTTGCGCTCCGCGGGCTGCTCCTGCCTTCCTCCCGGGGCCAGCTTCTCCCTGAGGTCAGCCTTTGACACCAGCTTTCCCAGCCCCGCTTTCCCTCGAAGCTGCTCCCACAAGCTGCCCCTATTTCCTTTCCCTAACTTGTCGGCTCCTGGATAATAAGGACCATATATCATTCACTACCCTACCCCCGAGGCCAGCAACGGAGCCTGGCCCGTGATAGGAACCCAAACATATTTTTGGAAGAAATGAATGAATGAATGAATGAATGACAGGATACAACCATTCACAAAGTTAATGAGTCAAACGGATAATGTAGCAAACTCTTACATCGTGTTCCATCGACCAGGCGTATTCTAAAGACTTTCCCTAAGCTTAGCATTTTCCTGGAAGAGCATTTCTTGTTTTTCTTTAAAACCCAAAATTTCTGAAGGGGCAGGGGGCACACTTCTTCTTTGGGTGCTGTTATCTCTCTGCTCCTTTTATCTGCTATTATTCTTTAGAGTTCTCTTCACGTCTTATTAGCCAATCCCTTGTTATTCCAATTCTCTGTTAAAGTTAACAATTCTGTATATTAAACTTTCCGAATCAAATTACTAAGTGGTTTCCATCTCCTGATTGGCCTTAACTGATACAAAGATCAGTGTTGTGATGGAAATATTATCAGTTCCCAAATACTGTCCCCACCAGCCTGCAGCACCGTTAAACGGTTCCGTTAAGGTTTAGTCATTTTTAGAAGAGTGGGGGTATTCAGAGTAGAGTTCCTTGTTAAAAATGCAAATATTTATAGGACGATAACAGATAAAACAATTTCTTCTGGATGATTTGTTGCAGCTTGGCTGATGTGAGTGCATTGAAGAGCTTTGAACTACTGGACATGGAACAGATGAGAAGGAGAGGTAATTGCACAGTGTATCCAGAGCAGGGGGTGCTGGGTCTGCAAGGTCTGCATGCTCTGGAAAGATATTCTGGGTTAAGTAATAATTCTTGGGTTCTCTACAGAGAAAGGAATCTATAAAAGGAGAGTGTAAAGAGAAAGAAGATATCTCAGGATCATAGGGAATATCATCAGTGTTGCTATGTGGGAAGGCATAAGAAAGAGGGATGAGGATAGAGAGTTACGAGAAGAGCAATGCTAGGTCTCTAAACACTAGTGGGACACATTCTCCAAAAGAAGTGATTGTCATCAAATGTGGACTCACAAGAAAAGAAATCATAACTATTTAATTGATTTGTCACTTTAACAAGAGATGTAAAGGAAAACTTAAAAAAAGAAAAAAAAAAGAAATGATGTACTATATTCCTGAAAGACAGATCAAATTTTCTAAAGCAATTTATTTATTCCAACAAAAGTACCATTGGAAAGTTTGGGGAGAAGAAAGGAAAAGAGCAAAGTCTTGATAAAATAATTCTAAGGTTCAAAATAAGTAAATGATAATAATATTTTTTAAAAAGAGGAGTCTTGAGACAAAGCTTGCCTGTTCAGATATTAGAATATACTATACGTAAAGCTACAATAATTAAAATGTACAGATCAAAAGAAAAAATAAGTGATAATGAAACAAATTCTAGAATATGTAAAAACTTAAAATATTATGCAGGAACTATCACGAGGAAAAGAGAGAAGAGAAAAATTCTGCAAAACTTATTTTAGTAAAATTAACAGTTTAGTGAGAAAAGAAATTAGAGGCTCACATCTTACCCTAAAATTAATTCCAGAATTAAATATGAAATAAATATAAGGAAAAAAAAAGAAGTGAAAGTCTGATTTATTGGATTGTAGAAACAACTTTCCAAGTTTAAAATCAATGGAAGTAATTCTGAAAAAGAGAACAATAGATGTAATTATATAAAAACCAAAAACTGTGTATCTAAGAAAATGACCAAAATATAAAGGTAAATAGAATGTGAATAAGACAGAAAATCGATTTTGAGATGACTACATGAAGAATTCATATGACTTTCACATCTGGTCAAGGTGGAGTAACAGGGAGCAAATTTATCCTCCCACCTGAAACAAAAAATAGACAAAATAAACAGAGCAACATTTTTCAAGAACCAGACATTAGATAATGAAGGATAATGACCAATGAGAGATGGGAAACAAACTAGGTGATCCCATGATCTCCTCAGCATACTGCTTGGAGAAAGTTTCCAGACCTGGGCACAGAGAGAGGGGATCAAAGCTGAGCCTGGAAGACTTTTCAAGTTGGAAAGATACAGCTGAGAGTCAGGGAAGACCAAGGCAACTAGAGTTAGCAGGATAGAGTACCAGAGATAAGAGAGACAACTCAGGAGATCTGTGAAGAGGCTCCCTCAGGGATTTAGGTCAGCACTGATCAACACATACACATGAGAAACTACCCAAGAACCACCCAAAAGAATTAGAGTCAACAGCTACTTATGCACACGTGGGACTGGGAATAGTGCCTATTCCCACCAGCCAGACTGGCAAAATCTCACAACACACAGGGTATTGGTTAGAGTATCTATCAAAAACTTAAGGGTATGAGATTTTATCTTATTTGCAACGTAACAAGAAGCCTGCCAAAATTTCATGAATGCTGGTAGAAGACACAAGACTTTTGGGTAAGAGTGGAAGGGCAGATTATTTATTATTCAGAGCAATAGTAGTAGCAAGAGTATCAGCAATTTTTTAGACATTTCTCCGAGCCCCACCACAGAGTGACTCAAAAAGAGCTAGATAACATTTGCACATGTAATGGGTTGACTTACAGGAGAGGGGCTTGAGCTATTTACAATAGCATCAAAAACCACAAAATACTTAGGGGTAAAAGATGTGAAAGACCTATCTGCTGAAGACTACAAAGCATTGCTGAGCCAAAATTAAAGAAGATCCAAATAAATGGAGAGGTCTACCATGTTCATGGATCAGAAGATGCAACATTATTATCAATTCTTCCCAAATTGATCTATAGATTCAATGAAATCCCAATCAAAATTCCAACAGACTTTTTTTGTAGAAATTGAAAATCCGATTCTAAAATTCATATGAAAATTCAAAAAACCTAGAATAGCAAAAAAACAAATGAAAAAGGACAAAGTTGAAGAGTTAGCACTACATAATTTCAAGACATTATAAGCCTACAGTTATTAAAACGGTATAGTATGGCCATCAAGTAGACAAATAGATCAACTGAACAAAATAGAAAGGAAATAAAAGCACACACACATATATATACTTATTTATATACTGATTCTATATATATATGTATATATACACTGATTTCTATATATATACTGATTATATATATATGTGTGTGTATATATATATATATATACTGATATATATATATATAAAGAAGAAAGATCTAAAATCAATAATCTAAGTTTCTACCTTAGGAAACTAGAAGAAGAAAAGCAAATTAAATCAAAGTAAGCGGAAGAAAAGAAATAATAAGCGTTAGAGCAGAAATCAATAAAATTGAAGGGAGAATCTCAATAGAGAAAATCGATGAACACAAAAGCTGCTTCTTTGAAAAGATCAATAAAATGGATAAGCCTCTAGCCAGGCTAAGAATAAAAGAACTGCAAGAAGTTCAAAAATTACAAATATTAGAAACAAAAGACAGGACATCACTACAGGTCCTATGGATGTAAAAAGTATAATAAAGGAGTACTATGAACAACTCTATGCCCAAAAATTTGATAACCTAGATTAAATGGACCAATTTCTTAAAAGATACATTTTCCCCAGATTCACACAAGAAGAAATAGACAATCTGAATAAGCCTGTATCTCTCAAATAAATGGAATAAATAATTAATAACCACCCCAAACAGAAAACACCAGGCTCAACTGCATTCACTGTTAGGGACTGAATTGTGTCCCCAAAGTTCATAAGTTGAAACTCTAACTGCCAATGTGATTCTATTTGGAGATAGAGTCTTCAAAGAGATAACTGAAGTTAAATCAGGGCCTATGGGTGGGCCTCAATCCAATAGGACTGGTGTCATTAAAAGAAGAGGAAAAGATACCAACGATGCATATACACAGAAAAGGTGGCCGCTTATAAACCAGAGAGAGAAGCCTCAGGAGAAACCACCCCTGCTGGCACCTTGAAGCCTCTAGAACTATGAGAAGATAAGCATATTTATTTAAGCCACCCAGTCCGTGGTGTTTTGCTACAGAATCCCTAGAAAACTAATACTCCCGCCCTATACATGTCCTTCATTTTAGTAAGACAAATTGGATCATTGTTTAGGTCAGTTTATAATATAAGTCAGGTTTTGTGTTCTTTACATCCAAAAAACATTGCACTGGATACACTACATGACCTTGGTCAAGTTGCTTTACCTTCAAAAGGGTAAAGGTGTTTCCGTTTCCTCATATTAAAAATAAGGGAGCTGCACTAAATAAACTCTAAAAATCTTTTCAGCTTACATTTCTATGCCATTATAGAATAAATTTCCAGGTAGACATTGTTTTCCCAAACCATCCCCCCTTCGTTCAAAATCTAAGGTTCAAGACTGATATGCAAACTTTTCCTAAGTTATTTAATAGCAGTAATCTAAAAGTAATAGTAACAATAATAATGATGATGATGATGATGTTGATGATGATGGTGATAATGTCTGGCTCTGAACTCTGTGTTTTTTTAAAGTAGTAACAGAGTGGAAAGAATATAAAGATGAACATAAATTCTCCTGTGTAGAAAGGTTCTGAACACAGCAAAGTAGAGAAACTTCCTTTGTGGGAAAAGAGGACTCGCAGAATTTAGATGCCAATGAGTGTGTGGCTCTGTGTCTCCTCTGGAGATTGACTAGAAATTCCTAGGAATGATCTTTCATGTGTCACCTTAAGGCTTCTGAAATCCATCAAGGAGCAGCTAACTAGAGCTCCTTTCCCTCTCCAACCAGGTAGCTTTGCTCTCTAAAGGAAAAGTGGAACTACCAACAAAACCCCAGCATTTCAGACTCCTGTTCATATGGGTGTTTCTGAATCTTATCATCTTTATTTTAAGGACACATGTTTCTGAATGCTTTGGAACATCCTCAAAAAGAGGATAGCTTTCCTCTTTATCTTTACTCTCCTCTGGCACTGGACTTCTGCCGGTGATATAATTAAGACCCAGGCAGTGGCCTCATTATTCCTAACCAGACTGAGGCAATGTTTGACTGCCTCTTTAGAAACATCCCTGTAAACAAGAAACGGACAGCTTACATCATCCGGTTGGTGTTAAGCAACGAAGCAGGAGAATACTGGCAAGACTAACAGGCTTTATTTCATTTGAACAAATTACTCTTGGACTCCTGGTCTCAGAGCCTTCATTAGTGACACAGGTACTTTCATGCATCAAGAAGACATAGTCCACCTTGCATAAAGCCTTTCCATTAAACACTCACCTCCCTATGGGAGTTAACAGTCTCTTAGGCAGTATTCATCAGCCATGGCAAGATTTGCCCTGGATTTTTGAATGATCAAGCAACCAAAAGAGAAAAGTGGGCTACCTCGATCCTTCCAGATTTTCAGATTCTCATTTCTACTAGTACAAAGTGCATCCTGAATTGTATACAAGGAACTGCCACTTCTTTCTCATGGTGACAGTTGAACCCAATCTGTGTGTCCTTAATAGACCAGTGATACTTACCATGTATGGTAAATGCTGCAATTTGTCCCCTTTCTAGAACTTTAGGTGTTGCCTCAAATGAATAGGTCTAGGCAAATCTTGCCCATTTCCTCCTCTTTTATGCCTATTAAGGTATTATGTTATTATTATTAAGGTATTATTATTAAGGCATTACATGCACTAAAATTGACCAATTTTAAAAGTGTAGTTTGATGAGTGCTTGTACAGAATCACGTCACCACAATAATTAAGATACGGCATCATCTCCTCACCCTAAAGTGTTCTCGTGTCCCTTTCTATTAGACCCCTTCAATCTACCAGCAGCCCCCTAACAACAACTGAGCTCCTTTCTGACACTCTAGTTTTGCCTTTTCTACAATTTCGTATAAATAGAATTGTACAGTGCATAGTCTTTTGTATTTAAGGTCTGTCTATTTTTATCGATTCTCTAATTGTAATTTCATTAGCACCACCCCACTGATTCAGGAAAGTCGACCATATTCAGCTTTATCTGTAAAGATACAATGTTTGTAAACTAGCTATTTTAAAGCCACCACCCCCCATTTTTGTTATTGCACAATAAAACACTGCAGGCAAATATTCATATAATGCCAAGTGCTATGAGATGGATGGTAGGAATTTTACGGCTGCTATTCTTCATCTTCCAACTTGCCCTACAGGGTCACACACACAAAAGAATAAGAGAGCATTTGAATGCTGTAACATAATATCCACCTCTCCTGTGCTTAGCAAAAAGCATGTAAATTTTTGGCATAACAAGCCGAAGTCATCAATACGTGGATAAAATTTTGAGAAAAATACAAGTTAAAACTGGGGTGACTTCTCAACTCGCGTAGATTTGCTAAATATTTCTATAGTTTCAAAATGGAATTGGTTGTATTGTTTACAACAAAATTAATCAAATTTTACTGTAAGAATTTTGGAAAAGATGCATACAAAGAAAAAAATTTACATTTATGTTTAAATATAATTTGGATCAAAGTTGTATATACTACTTTTCCACTAAACATTATGCCATAAGGATTTTTGTCACCAGATTTTCTGCTGTTTCACTGCACTACCTACCACCAGCACTGAATATGCTTTCCTCTCAGTACCTGGAAGGGATGCTAAGCACAGAGCACTAATGCTGTTACCCTACAGAGTTTTTCAGTGTTTATTTCTTATTGAATTTAGGGGTATTGGTTACACTTGCTGGGTTCAAAATATGGGCTCCGCACGTGGCACAATGCACCACTCAGACCTCAGCCTTCTTTGTCTTAGAAAGCAGGGATTCTGTTTTCTGAATCTCTGATTCACAGATGGGTGATACCAAGAATCTTGACATTTAGACAATGGAGAGATTTGTCTAGCCTTTCACTCTTGTTCTGAACACTTGCTGCCCAGCTGTGTGAGAAGAACATTTTTATTTTCAGAATGATCCTGGACCTGGGCAGTAAAGGATCCCAATATGCAGTGAGTCTGGAGAGGGAGCTCTCAAGTTGAGAAAGAGATTAGGGATGAATCGCCAAAAGACAACCTCCCCTTTCTTAGCAAGGAAATTTGTCTTTCTGTTGCCTCTCATGGTCACATGAAGTCATGGAGGATTAAAAGAAAGCATGTGATCTTGTGGATTGTTTTCATTTTGTTTCTGTTTTATTTTTTTATTGAAGTATAGTTGATTTACAATGTTGTGTTAATTACTGCTGTACAGCAAAGTGAATCAGTTATACATATATATATATATATATATACATTCTTTTTTGTATTCTTTTCCATTATGGTTTATCATAGGATATTGAATGTAGTTCTCTGCGCTATACAGTAGGACCTTGTTTATCCATTCTGTATATAAAAGCTTACATCTGCTGACTCCAACCTCCCACTCCATCCCTCCCCCAACCCCCTCCCCCTTGGCAACCACCAATCTGTTCTCTATGTCCGTGATTCTGTTTCTGTTTCATAGATAGGTTCATTTGTGTCATATTTTAGATTCCACATACAAGTGATATCATATGGTATTTGTCTTTCTCTTTCTGACTTACTTCACTTGGTATGATAATCTCTAGTTGCATCCATGTTGCTGCAGATGGCATTATTTCATTCATTTTTATGGCTGAGTAATATTCCATTGTATATACATACCACATCGTCTTTATCCATTCATCTGTCGATGGACATTTAGGGTGTTTCCACGTCTTGACTATTGTGAATAGTGCTGCTATGAACATAGCATGAATCTTTTTGAATTATAGTTTTCTCTGGATATATGCCCCTTTTTCTTTTAGTCATAGAATTTTAATGCCTGACAAGGCCTTAGATGTATGGGAGCAGGTGGGTTGAGACTGATATGCCCAAGGCCACACAGGAGGAGGAACTGTCCAACACTCACGGGCCTGACTCCCAGCGCTGTGTTCTTTCTTCAACATCATGTTGCCTCTCCATGGAAAACAAGGCTGTCCTTTTCAGGCTCTATAGAAATATTAACTTTCCAGCATTTTGGACTCCACTACCTTGGGGAGTTGTTGTGGTATTAAATACACAGAACTTTCCTTTTAAAAAAAAATTGGGGATAGTCATGTGTTTGATGAAGCCTAATCTGAGCCACTATCACAACACATGAAAAATGGCCATTACTACCACAAACACTTTCAAGGTAAGCTAGAGCACATTGCCTACTTGCTTTTCTAATTTTCTTCAAGCTTTGTTCATTTTGTCATTTCCAATGGACTCATTCATATGAAAGTAGAAACCATGAAATTAATTTTCTTAAGATGGAAACTAGACCACATTTGGCAACAACAACAGCATCAAACTCAGTGCACTAGGGCCTTGTCTTTGCACAGGAGACAAGAGAAATGGGTGGAGAATGTGAGGGTTTGCAATAGAATTTGTAGCTAGCTTCACCTCCAGAGAAGGTGTCTCCATGAAGCTAGAAGTCCTCCAGTGACCTGAGACCAGATTTCGAAGTCCTGATCCAGATGTGTGCATACGGCTGTAGGTTGAAGTGCATACCATGGCTTTGCCTCTATGTATATTTACCCACAGATCTTTTGGGGAGGATTTTTAATAAATTGCTCCTGGAATATTGTTGGCTTTAAGGAAACCTTGGTGTCTTTACTAAAGAAGAGAGTTTTCCTCTCAGTGTCAATATTATTTCCTGAGCTGGCCATTGAATACGGCTCACAATGGTAAAACTAGATATTTAGCATGGCTTTGTATCAGAAGCAGGTCCCAAATGGCTACCTGTCCATTCAGGTTCTTTAATGTGAGCAATATTAATAGAATCCCTGGAGCTGGAATCTCACATTTAGAAAACCCGTCAGTAATATTCTTGTTACACTTTGACTATCCGTTGATGATCTGTGTCTCACTCACAGGAAAACCAACAGAAATGAAATTGTATATTTTTTATTTTGTAATGGCCCAATTATGTTCAGCCTCACCTAGTAACGGGTCTCTCTAATTAGTGGATAGAAGTTGCAGGGAAGCTATGACCTTTGGTTCTTCCTTTTACTAAGGGAAAAGGCCTTATACTGTGTGAGGGGGGTCATGATGAGATTGTTCCTGAAATCCACTAAGTAGGTTAATAAATATATTCTGACGACTGTTGATTTTTCTGTGAGATAACCAGAAGACCATTCTGCTAACTTCAGCAAGCTCAGATTGTGGTAGACTCATCAATGCTACTTTTTTGGTCCTTTATACTTGGGATTCCTCCCTGAGTTTCCTTGTAAAATGGGGATCAGTGGAAGGATGGGAACTGCTTTGACAAGCTTCTAGTAATTTCCTGCCTCCAGGAAAAACAGGTAGATAGTCAAAATGGGCCTGTGTGGCCTGAGCTTCTCTTCAAAAGGAAATGCAAACAATGTCCTTCACAGACAGTTCCAATGTCAACCTTCATAAGAAGTAAAGAGTTAGAAATTATAGTGATAAGCAATAAGTAATAAGCAAAGAGGTCTCCTGAATCAGAAAAAAAGATGGAACCAATTGAAATCAGATGGGTATTAACAAGAAGACCTGCTCTGCTGGTTCTTCCCCAGGCCTTGAGTAGGGTCAAATAGAACAGTGAAAAAGGTCAGAAAAAAGATGCCTGGCAAGATTATGAATACCACTCGCATTCTACTTCCTAATACCTCTTGAATCTACCAGGTTCTGTCCATCCTACTGCCACTATCTTGGTCAAAACCTCCATTTTCCCTCCAGTGGACTTCTTGCCAGTGGTTCTCAATCTCAGAAGTTTTTCCCCCAAGGGGCCTTTGGCAGTATCCAGAGACATTTTTGGTCATCCCACTGGGGCATATTGTTGGCATATAGTGATTGTTCTGCTAACCACCCACAAGGCACAGGACAGAACTCCACATCAAAGAATTTTCTGGCCCCAAATGTCAATATTGCAGAGGTTGCCAACCCAGCCCTAGCCCCTGCCCACCCCTCATCTTGGACCACTCTCCTCCTGACCTATGCTTCAGGCATGGTGGATTTCTTTGTTTCACAAAATTTCCATCTCATCTCCCATTTTCAGTCCCTCGTGTATGTTATTTTCGCTGAAGGATATACTCCCTCCCCTACAACTCTACCCTCTCGTTACCTAAACGTTATTTTGAGTCCCTTCCACAAGGAAACCTTGTCCAACATACACCCAGTCTCTTATACACTAACAAGCATATTTAGGGTCATTTCCAAACCTGGGTGGAGCTGATAATGAAATCCTCAGTATTGGCGGCTGGCCAGTGAGAGAGGATGTGATGGACATGGGTTTCGCAGGGCATGGAGCAGACATGGCCGAGTGCTGACCCTTCCCTGCTTAAGTTTTCTATTTGAAATGATTGTTAACTGACAGACATTTTACTGAAATAAATTCCAAGCACCATCTGTGCTCCAGCGATTGTGTCAGGTAAAGAAGGGCGAGAAGAATACCGAGAGGAACATAACACGCTCTCACATCGTGTATTGTTCAAAGTGCGTACCAATTGCGAAGAGCAGATGAGGAAGTGACTAATCTGATCTCTACTGGTGTTCATAATCATACAATAAATTTTCACTGAGTATCTACTAAACGCCAAGCATTGTGCAAGGTGCAGGGCATACTAAAGGCAAATAGCAAACTGTTTTTACTCTTAAGGTATTTCCTATCCAGTGGAAATAATAGCTAATTTTACTGGACTTCACAATTCCTTCACATGTATTGTATCTCATTCCTTCCCTCACACTTTCCGCATGAATCTGATGTTATAATTATGCCAAATTAACAGAGGAGGAAGCTGAGCTTTGGAGAAGACAGTTAAATAGAATGAAATATTTTGAGTGAAGGGCCCACGTCTGCCTTATTTATTGTTGTAACTCCAGTGGCCAGCTCAGAGTGGGTGGTCATTATGTATTTGTTGAATGAATGAGTAAACTTCCTTGCCAAAGGTCACAGCTTAGTAAGTGATGCACTAGGATTCCCTGCCTTCCAAATTCGTACTCATTCTTCCACATCAGATCCTTGAAACGGTTTCATGTCTGCCTTTAATTAATGTCCATTTGTCTACTAGGTGTTTAATCCATGAGGTATAAGAAGGAGACCTATAAGAGGAAAGGGGAAAGAGACATGCAGGCAAAGCAAAAGGGATGCTCATGATTCATTGTTTCTCTCTCTCCCTTCAGCTAGTTAGAAGCCCCTGGAATAACAGGCTAGTGCTTTAATGAATCCCTTTGACTCCCCCTGTTAATGGCAAAGAGTATTCAATTTTACACAGAAGTTATAACAGAGGAAAACTTCCACAGCAGACGGAGTCCTTTAAAATTATGTTTCATTTTCACAACTATAGACATAAATTTAAGTAAATGAGATCTCTCCTGTTAGTTGTGAAGGTTTTGATGGTTTCATAAATCCCGTGATACGCCTCGGGTGTTAACTATAGTTGACTTTTGGAAGTAGGGTCAGGAAAGTTAGTGAAGGGGAAATTATACAACAAGGTGGGTTTTTTTCCCCTTAAATTGTTGAATACGTGTTCTTTTGGAAACAAAAACACTAAGTCAAAAAGATATATGCACCCCAATGTTCATAGCAGCATTATTTACAATTGCCAAGATATGGAAGCAACCTAAGTGTCCACTATTAGATGAATGGATAAAGAAGATGTGGTACATACACACACACACACACACACACACACACACACACACACACACACACAGGAATATTACTCAGCCATAAAAAAGCACACCATTTTGCCATTTACAGCAACATGGATGGACTTGGAGGGCATTATACTAACTGAAGTAAGTCAGACAGAGAAAGACAAATACTGTATGATATCACTTATATATGGAATCTAAAAAATACAACAAACTAGTGAATAAAACAAGAAAGAAGCAGACTCGCAGATATAAAGAACAAACTAGTGGTTACCAGTTGGGGGGCGGGCAGTGGAGGGGGAAGTATAAACTACTGGGTATAAGATAGGCTGCAGGATGTATTGTACAACATGGGGAATATAGCCAATATTTTGTAATAACTATAAATGGAAAGTAACTTTTAAAATTGTGTAAAAAAACTTAAAAAAAATTTTTAAAGAGTTCTTTTGGGGAAAGATCTTATGGGAGCTTTGTATAGAGTATATGAGTAATTGTAATGGTGTCAAGAAGATATACACACACACATACACACATATATGTGCTGTGTCATTAGTAACTCATTTTGAATAATCATATACTGAGGGTGAAAATTAGTCCTGGCATTTGTGTCATATTAATCCAACCCTGGACAGGTCATGAACATTGGAAACCTGATACAAAATGGTCTGCCATTCATAACTCCAAACCTTTCTTTTTTGGAGTCACAGTGTGAGTTGTGGATGTTACAGATGGTGGCGATTATCATAACGATTATCGTTATGATTATCTAACCTTAAACTGAGAACTACTGCCAGGCAGTCTTGTCTGAAAAGCTCTTAGGCATCAACACTGCAGGAAGACCATGACATAGTATCTGAGGTTAGGCTTGCAGAGGCTGCCAGAATTATTCTCCCTCCATCAAAGGAGTTTGATCCCCAAACCTAAGCTCTAAATGCAATCTAGCAGTTACGTTTGCCTGTTCCTGCCTGCCATAAAGAGCATGACCATATAGGTGTGATACTTGGTAAACTTTTAGAAGGTGAAAGGGAGCTAGGCCCAAGCCATGACGGTTTTGAGAGGAAAATATGGAAGAAGAGAGTTGAGGACCTTTTTTTTTTTTTTTTTTAAATTTGAGGATGTAAGGAGGAATTATTAGAAGTTCAAAATCAATTTTGAGGAACTAGAGCATAATCAAGACTGGCTACTGACATCATTGACCAAGAGGCAGGTCCAGTTTGAGAGAGGACATCAAGACTTCTGCATGGTGATTCTCTGCATTCCGTGTAATCAGTGCCAGTCAGTCTGAGAGTCTGTTCAGGAGACTATGAGAGATACCAGAACAGATTCTGGTTCAGGGACTGCTAGGAGAAAATGGGAAGGAGGAAGTAGGTCACGTTCCTGTTCACCTCTGTATGAGTCTCCTAGGCCTGCCACAAAGTACCACATACCAGTTGGCTTAGAATAGCAGAAATTTATCCTTTCATCATACTGGAGACTAGAAATTTGAAATCAAGGTTTTAGCAGGGTTGGTTCCTTCTGTATACTCTGAGGGAGACAGATGTTCCATGCCCCTCTCCTAGCTTCTGGTGGTTGCCCGCCATCCTTGGAGTTCCCTGGCTTGAATATACATCACTCCAGTCTCTGCCTGCATCGTTATATGGCATTCTCTCTCCGTCTCTGAATCTCTCTCTCTTTATAAGGACGGCAGTTATTAGATTTAGGGTGCACTCTAATACAGTACAACATCATCTTAACTCAACTGCATCTGCCAGATAGGCTCACATTACAGGGACCAAAGATCAGGACTTCAGCATATCTTTCTGGGGAAGACAGGTCAACTCATGGCAACCTCCTTCCCTCTCTTTTCTTTTCTTTTTTTTTTTTTTTTAAAGAAGATGTTGGGGGTAGGAGTTTATTAATTAATTTATTTATTTTTGCTGTGTTGGGTCTTCGTTTCTGTGTGAGGGCTTTCTCCAGTTGTGGCGAGCGGGGGCCACTCTTCATCGCGGTGCATGGGCCTCTCACCATCGCAGCCTCCCTTGTTGCGGAGCACAGGCTTCAGACACACAGGCTCAGCAGTTGTGGCTCACAGGCCTAGCTGCTCCGTGGCATGTGGGATCCTCCCAGACCAGGGCTCGAACCCGTGTCCCCTGCATTAGCAGGCAGATTCTCAACCACTGCGCCACCAGGGAATCCCCCTCCTTCCCTCTCTTATGCTAGGGTGTCTTCCACTTGTCTTCACCCAGCTGCCGCTCATTCCTGATATGTCACAACCCTAGCTGGCACAAGACTTGAGCATCCGTTTGAGCTGTCTCTCACATAGTAGACACTGTCTGGATCGGTGTTCTCCTGCAGCAGGCTGGATTTGTGATTTGGACTGCTGGCCCTTTCTTTGCTCTGGAGGTGGGAGTGGGTGGGGTGAGGGGATGGGGGGAGCAGCGTCACACTTGTCTCATTGTTCCCAGCTCCCTCCCAGGTAGCATTGATTGCATCCGGGCATCTGGGCTGTGTCTGTCATCAGCAGTGAGGCCTCAGCTTGTCTCTGAGCAATGAGTTTGCCATTTATGAAGAGTTTGCAGTCATTTTGCATCCTCCTTTTCATGTCTTTCTTTGCTGTCTGTTACACTCAAATTCTGACCAAAGAAAGGACAAAAATAGGGACTCACAACTAAACACTGATGCAGTTATGTGTAAAATCTTTGTTGCAACTTCCCGTGTAAAACATTTTTCTCTCTCAGTAATACTTTGCAGTACCATGAGATTCTGAAGGGAGGGAGAAATGTTTTGCTGTTGATTGCTATATAACTTGGAAGCTATCACTATTCTTTAGAGTACAGAGGTGACAATCTCTAACATTAATGCACAGTTCCAAGGGGGACTGTATACTGGGATTCATATTTTCAATATAATTGAAGGAGGGGATCCTACCATAATAGAAGCTGTAGATATGAGTAACTATACAAGTCCCACAAATCCAATGCTCTTTTAAATTAATTTAATTTAATAAAGCCATAATTTCCAGTTTCCTATGTAATCTGAACTTAATTTTTTTAGAATAATAAAGTCCAGAGTTTGAAGAAAAATAATTTTTTTTTGCTGAGATGGGAATAGTAAGAACTAAAAGAGAAGAAAATTATGCCTTCCAAACGCTATCTCAATAGCAAGAAGCAGATAAAATGCTTTCTGTTTTGCTAGCATCTTCTTATTGTTACTACAGCTAAAATATTTTTAAAGAGAGGGTTATTGATAAGAAAAATTTTTGAACACCAAATAAATTTCTATTCATCACAAAGGCTTTTCTTTAACTGTCTTTGCTAAAATAGAAATGTTTAAAGGAAAAAAACAACAACAACAACAGGAAAATCACCTTAAAATGGACATGGAAAGCACCAGACTCCATAAAAATATTCCCATCTTGCCTGCTTCCTTATTTGTATTGTGTTACATTTCCTACAAAACGATCTTGTTATTGTTTCAATGTACAGAAATGCAAATTTATTTGCCTGACCAAGTGCAAATAGTAAGCCATTGAGGAGAAAGAAGTGGTTGTTTCCAAATTAAGGACTTAACAATTTTCTGTCCCTGAAGACCCTCCCAGGATGCCATGAAATGCACAGCCACGTCTGAAATCTGAAAAAGTGTCCTGTGACCCTGTGGTCAGTTCTGTGATGGAAAGAGGTCTTTCCTCCCTCTCTTGGGGGAGGCCATTGCCGGCCTCACTCTCGAATTCTTTATTTGCATGTGCTAGCCTTTTTATTGCAAATAGGGCTCTAAATCTTACTTTAGAAATGGATATTGCACTGTGTGCAGGTGGCTGCGCGGTAGAAGCTATCAATAATGTTAGTTATGAAAACCTGATCATAAGTGTTTTTAGTCCATTAGCCATTTCACTTTATTTATGTCCCCTTTCAGGCAGGATTTGAAGGCAATATTCAAAAGATGAAGTTTGGATGAAGAGCAACACAAGAGGATATAAAACACCGTCACATCTTTTCATGCTAGAAAATATTTCTTCCTTATATTATTTTTTTTTAAACAGCTCCTAAAAATAAGTAACCTCTGGGGGAATGAGGAAGGCAGGAAGAGGAACTGGGCCAAGCACAGATATATTTAACACCTATTTATCCATCTATCTATCTATCTATCTATCCATCTCTCCCTTTTCTATCGTTACATTTAATTACCTTTAACGCACATTACCAAATTTTAAAAATTACTTATCACACCCCCAATGTACCTACAGGCAAATTGGACCCATTTTGCTTCATTTCAGCTCCTAACAGAAATTCAGCTCATGATTTATGAATAAAGTCCTATTTGCTGTTATGTGCTGCTTTATTTTCCAAAGAGCCTGCAGTCTACACAGTTACACCTGCAAGGAGAGAAGGTTTCTGTGCCTTTTCCTGGTGGACAGTGGCCACCAACTGTTGAGATAGCTGGTGTGTGGTTACCAGTTTAATGCATCCCCGAAGCCACTGCCTGATCCTCCCGCAGAGAGAAGCACATGCAAACGTCAGCCCAGGGACTTCGCTCCAAGCTTCACCTCAGCGTAGGTAACACGGCCTTAGCGATCACTTCCAGAGATTCGCTCCCATTTCACAAAAAAATGCCCAAGGAGAGCAGGAGAAGAAACCAGACTGGCGAGGAAAAGGATGTCTTGAATCATATAACTTTCTGTTATATTAAAACGCATCATGAGGGCTTCCCTGGTGGCGCAGTGGTTGAGAGTCCGCCTGCCAATGCAGGGGACACGGGTTCGTGCCCCGGTCCGGGAAGATTTCACATGCCGCGGAGCGGCTGGGCTCGTGAGCCATGGCCGCTGAGCCTGCGCGTCCGGAGCCTGTGCTCCGCAACAGGAGAGGCCACAACAGTGAGAAGCCCGCGTACCGCTTAAAAAAAAAAAAAAAACGCATCATGTTATAAAAGCAAAGGAGAATGCATTTTTTTTTCCAGGAGGTTAATAGGCATTTGGGGGTCTTTAAGAAAAGAATCAAATGTTTAGTCTAATGTCCCAAACCAGTAAAAGAGGTGTTGTAACTCAGTGTTGGGCCCCATGCTTCATTTGAGCTCTGCACACTTAATGGTGAGTCCCTGACTTTCATGTTAATTTTCATGAATGACGATGCGTAAGTGATGTTTTAAATCCCCGTGCAGACCCAAATGAAGGTGAACCCTAGCAACCTGAGTTACCTAGTCCTTCTCTGTGGACTCATTTCTAATTGAATGTTAAGATCAAAGTTTAAGTTTATAAGAAAGAAAAAACAAGTGCAGATAAATAGTTATTATCTGACATCCTTATGAAAATTCATGACCTGCCGTTTTATCAGAGACCTTCTAAGAATTCTAATTGTGAAGTCTGCGGAGCTATTAAATGGCTAGTACACTTCAGTCTCTTGATAAGAAGTGAGTTAAATAATTGTCCTGTTTAACTTGTGCTTGTTAACCTTTAAGGTCAACTAGTTTGAACATACGTTTAATGAAATCCTGGAGCCAGAATTTATGATACCGCTGCTGAATGTTAAATTGGACAATTTACATAAGCAGGACATTAACCTTCTGAGCACTAAATAGCATTTTAGCACTTAGCCACTGGGGGCAATAAGAAACATGTTCTATATATTTGTGATAAGCTTGCCTGGAAACTCTCATGATGACCAATTGGCCTACCAAGTTCAGCAGCATAATTAAACGAATGGACTCAGCCTAAGTAAATGATCAGTGCTGTGTACAGTATATCATTATAGTTCGAAGGAAGAAAAAAAGATATGAATAATTTAATAATACATGACTAATTTATCAATGCTAAGTGACTTCGAGGTGGCTCTTTGCAGTTCATTGTTTTCAATTCGATATTTGATTGACTGCTCATGTGATTAAAACTGAATGTATTTCATTTCTTACCAGAAATATATAGAAGCAGTAGATTTGATTTGATTTTTTTGAGCTGAGATGTGTGGGGTTTTCTGCTTTGGTGAGATTACAAAATACCTACTACTGTGCACTGATTAGCAGGTAAACTAGGCATTTGTCACAATCAGATGTGTGTAGTCCCTACTCCTTGGTAGCCTTCCTGAGGGGAGGGCACTAACCCCTGCATTGTGCATAAGCCCAGCTTGCAACACAGCAGCAATTATCATTACGGTTTGGAAGGGTCAAGCACCAGGGAGACCAATTTGCGCTTCACCCAGGAATGTTCCTGCTGATTGTGGACAGTCAATCCACCGGGCTGGCTGTCCAGGAGTTGCGTTCTGTAAACTCAGTCTAATACTCGGGCGTACTGCTGGCCAAGCATGTATTTGGGGAAACGGTACGTTACCCTGCGTTCAGCTGGGGCCCCTGCCCCTTGAACTTCTAGGGTAAACCTGGATCCCAGTCCATTTCTGTTACAGTCCAAGACTCTTCCTTATATTTCTGAGAGGTCCTGGGTTTTTACTTCTTGTGCCTCCCTCTCTTAACCTCACTCTCATTCTCCCTGTCTCTATTGTCTTGAGAGACCCTGTGTGTGTTGTCCTTAGCTTTTTAAGTAGCTTCTTCTAGACACTACTCATGTCCGCCATTCTGTGATTCTAATGCCAAGCAGTCTGGTGAGGTCACATTGCTGAGCACCCTATCTTTCGCTGGTCTCAGCCTTTATCCATTCCTCTCTCCTTTTCACCTTCTTCTTTAAAGGAACAAGATTGTTTCTCTCCATCTTGCCGAGGTCCCTCTTAGGTTTACCTTCTACCCCAAAGAAACAACCATTTCTGCAAACAAACATTTTCCCCTTTCTAAAGGAGAAATCATAAATATTTTCACATCTAGTTGCAAAAGAATGGGAATATGGTACAAAGTGAAGCGAATATTTGGCAAATATCTGGTTGATCTGCTTGACGTGGCAAGTCAGGCTATGCGTGGTAAGTCCTCCCTTTCTGAAGACATGGCTTCCTGATCTGAACCACAGCCTGCTTCAGCAACAACAAACAATAATAATTCCTGGCATTTTTACACTTCAGAGAATGCTCTGCTGTATATGGTCTCATCTCATCCTTGAGAATCTGAGAGGCTGTTATACCAATTTCCCATACATGAAATTATAGCTAAAAGATTTAAGTCCCTTACACAAACCCTGCCCTGCTAGTTGGTGACAGAACCAAATTAAAATTTTTTTTGTCTGTTTCCAAGTCCAGTGCTTCTAGGTTGGCCTGACCCATGTGTTCCGATCATTGTTCAGATCCACAAACATAGATTGCACACCTATTATTATTTATTAATGTTAAAATACTTCTAAGTAATTTATGTACATGATAAAAGATAGAACAATACAAATAATTGTGTAGTAAAAAGTAGACTTTCTCTTTTCTCTGAATCACAGTTAACCCTCTCCAGAGACAATACCAGGATCTTGTAGATCTTTCCAGTGCTATTCTATTTTGCATGAGTTTGTGTGTCTATCTTTTAAGGTCTGCTTGGTAACTTACTGCTCATACTAGTCAGAGCCTTGACTTTTCATGTAACAGTATGTCTTGGTGACTGATCCGTATTAGCACACGTTAATCTATTTAATTTCTTTTAAGGTTGCACAGTACTCTATTCTATGTATTTGTCATAATTTATTTATTCTTCTGGTTCCATCTAAATTGTGTGTCTTTTCCTATTACACACAATTTTAAAATCTTTGTAATACATTTTTATATTTGAATTCAAGTATATCTGGAAGATTAATTTCTTATTTGAAAAGAGTCATTTCTGATACTATTCCTGGCCATGCACTGGTTACTCAGCTTGGCGCCAAACTACCCCATTACAGAAAGCAGGCTTTCCTATTAATGTGTGTTCTATTTTGCTCTCAGTTGATTTAACTTCATTCCATCTTTCTAAAGTAAGCTATCTCTGGGTTTGAGAACCAGAATTAGGAATATAGCAGAACATTAGGAAGTTAACTGAGACAGAGTATCTGGCCAAGGTAGAGTCAAGTAGACATAGTAAAGGGTTTAGACTCTGAAATAATACAGACCTGGGTTCAAGTGGTAGCTCGACTGATTACTAGCTGTATAATGTGGGCAAGTTACCTAGGCTCTAAGTGTGTTTTTTGCATTCTTCTCTATGTGGCTAATAATAGCACCGACATTCATATAACTGTAGCAGTATGAAATTGCATAATGCTTGTAAACGCACAGTTTCTGGCTCACAGGAAGCAGTCAAAAACTCTTAACTATTGTGGGCTATTAATATTGTTTAAACTTTACAAAATAATTGACTAGATAGCTGAGTCAATCCCAGACAAAATTTGATTGTTCATTTTTAATTTAAAACTTTTTACATCAAGCTATTACTTGACAATTTTTACTTGGTCAGAATAACAGCCAGACAATTCTGTTGACCTAACATTGTTTAGAACTGTCTTATAAGTAGATATGGTCCAAGCTTTAGCAACTACTATATACACACTGTTGGGTGAGAAAAGTCTTACTGTTCAGATAAGTGTTTTCAACTGAGACCTTATACGAAAATATTTTATAGGCATGATGTCTTATTTCCCTTCTCTGTTGCTAGTTTGCTTTTATTATTAATTTTATATTGTTCTGTAATGTGAAAGGACTCAAATGTGGGATTAACAGACACATACTAACATATATAAAATAGATTAACAACAAGGATTTACTGTATAGCAAAGGAACAATATTCAATATCTTGTAATAATCTGTAATGGAAAAGAATAGAAAAAGAAATATATATATGTGTGTGTTTGTATATGTGTATACATATGTGTGTGTGTGTATAGAACCGAATCACTTTGCTGTACCCCGAAACTAACACAATATTGGAAATCAACTATACTTCAACTAAAAACAAGTAGAATTCAATGGAAAGCAGTTTAGCTATATATATCAAATATTACATGTGCATATTTTTGAACCCAACAATTCTACTTCTAGAAATTTATGTAACAGAGATATTTGGAAAAATCTACAAATACTGTTCCTCATATTTTTGTTCTATTGCTTCTACTAATAAAAAAGTAATAGAGTAAGAAAAAAAAAAAGAACTCAGAAAGAATGCTTGGCCTTCACTACTTTGGAAACTGCCAGGTCCATGTTTTTTATATAGTTAGAGAAAAGGAAAGATACAATCAAGTTGCTGGTCATCCAGATGCCTAGCCTGACTGTGGAAAGATGGAATCCTTCCTCTCGAATTCCCTATGAGGATCACTCTGATCAAAAACCTGCCAAGATATTTAATTCCCACTTGGACTGTACGAGCCCTGCTCAAACTCTGCAAGTTCGCCTCTAGACAGTCCATGACATTTCAGCACAGTGAAAATGAAGTACTTGGACTTGAAGTCAGAGGACCTGAGTTTGTGTCTTATTTGGCTGCTTTTGCAGCCTGAGTGGGCAGTTGCTGAAGTCAGCTTCTTTGTCTGTCAAGTTTTACCTACCTCACAGGAGCAAATGAGGTGATGGAAGTTTTTGTGAATAACAGAACATGGGGAACATTTTAGCAATTGTTGTTATTATGATTATCATTGAGACTGGAAATAATGTTCAGAGAGTCAGAGATAGTGTCTGAGGCCAGCAAAAGGAGTCATTTCTGGATAGCTGGCCCTTTTGTAATACTTTCCATTCTGTTCAGCATACCCTTCATCAGTATTTTCAGACCTCCTAGAGCTTTTCTGTTGGCAGAACTTCTGTCTTACTCCAAGGTCCAGCTTGACATTTCTATGTATGTGTGTGTGTTGACAATATTGCTGAATGGTTTTCTCACCTTTGTTACCCCTCAGGTAGTATACTTTGAGCTGACACAGCGGAAACTATGAAAAGTCGGTTTCTTGTCTTTTAGATCTTTCCATCACCTCCCTCCTAGCCTGTCATCCCAAGGGCCTCCAACAAATCACCGTGTGTTCTGGAAATGCAAAACCACTGGAATAATCACCATATCAAGATGAAATGAGAAAGGTAACTTGCTGCAGAGAAACCCTATACACTTTATTCTCTCAAAGCTAAACAGATGTGGTTTATGGATTAGCTGATAGTTTGAGTTAGTTAAACCAACAATCCTCTCTTATGTGTTTGACACTCAAGAGTTAAAGGTGTCACTGATTCTTTTTTTCTCCTAATTCTTCTAAAATGCTCAGTGGTTTTGAGGAATTTCTGGCCAACAGATGTAGTAAGAAAGTATTTCCATCTTTGCTTCTGCCTCTCCTTTGTGGCACACCTTCCCTTGAGAATATATCAATACATTAACATTTTTAGAATGATTAGGTATGGAGAATAACTTTTTTTTACTATATTATATTTTGTTTTTAAAATTTTCATTGAAATATAGTTGATTTACAATGTTGTGTTAGTTTCAGGTGTACAGCAAAGTGATTCAGTTATACATATACCTATATACCTATTCTTTTTTAGATTCTTTTCCATTATAGGTTATTACAAGATATTTAGTATGGTTCCCTGTGCTGTATAGTAAGTAGGTCCTTGTCGGTTATCAATTTTATGTACAGTAGTGTGTATATTTTAATCCCAAATTCCTAATTTATCCCCCCCACCCTTTCCCCTTTGGTAACCATAAGTTTGTGTTCTATGTCTGTGAGTCTAGGGAAACCATAAGTTTGTGTTCTATGTCTGTGAGTCTAGGGAAACTTTGGTACATAAATATCTATTTTGGAATCTGTAGCGCCCCCTAATGATTTCCATGTTTATCCACTTAGAGTCGGCTTTTTCTCTTCAAACATACTACTTGCCAGACACTAGAAGAACAGTAGTTTGGGGACATTTTTCAAAGGATGCAAATGATTTTATGGCCTTCTTATTGGCTAGTATAATCTTAGCTAGAGCATCTTTTCAATAAACATTTGATGCCTTCATAAGCATATTTCCTCGTCTCCTATTTACTGTTCTTCCATGTTTCCTATACTTTCTTTCTTTTCTTGGCTTGGAATAAATTATTTCGTTGAGCACCTTACACTATTCCCAATCAACATCTGGCTAGAAATCTATACAGACAGATTTTTTCATCTGTAAAGACAAACTCAAAGAATTTGAAAATGAAAATGTTGGTGTAGCCATCTGAAAAGCTTTGAAACATTCTTTCAACTTTAGGGCAACCGTCCCCCACTTTGCAAGGAACATGCTTCCTGTTAACTGGAAGGAAAAGAAATTTCTCTGACATATTTTCCACTCAGCCCTCTTCTAGGTAATTCCCTTCATTGCTTTGGTAAGTCAACCACACTAACAGGTACCAGTGATTCTGTGCCTGCCTTGGGCTAAATGGAACAGGTGAAAAAACCCTTTCAGGTTGTCAGGTATTAATGTAAAATACCCCTAGACCTCACTGCTTATTCATCTTCATCTAGTTGACTAATGCTTTTCCCATGTTGTTACATGTTGGTAAATTAAAGAAACCTTCCAGACGGTTCTGTCAACAGTTTACTGAAATGTACCTCATTAGCGAAGTTGAGCTGTCACACGAGTGTAATTTAATCCTATTGAATTATCACTCAAAAATGCCTAAGTGCTCGGTTTTTGTACACCAGATAGAACACTTGCTACTAACACTGTCACGTTTCCAGTTGATGAGAGAGGAAACAAGCAAAAAATATGCAGCATCTCCTCTGTCCCCCTGTCCCTCCTTCGCCAATATAGTGATACTAATGTCAACTCCTGAGCAGAATATTACGTTTCACTGTAGATCAGAAACATCCCCATGGATCATCTTCTTTTCAAATCTAAAAAGTAACGCTTGCATGCTGACTGCTACCTCCTTTATTTCCTTGTCCACTAACAAAAGGACTCATTGATACAGAGGCTAATCTGAAGGAGTTCAGTTTTCAGAGTCTATGTACAGCATTTCTTTAACGTTAGGGGAGCTTTTTATTGTAAGACATTATTTGTGACCTGATGGAGGCGGTATCATGTTTCATCGATGGCAAAACAGCACATGAAATTAATTACTTTGCTTTAGTTGTATCTTTATTGTGATTATTACATTATTCCGAGGTGAACTGTGTCAAGGGAAGGATAAGAACTGATTATAAGAGTTTGGGGTTTGGGGGAGTTTGGGGTTAGTAGATGAAAACTATTACATTTAGAATGGATAAAAAACAATGTCCTACTGTAGAGCACAGGGAACTATATCCAATCTCCTGGGATAAACCATAATGGAAAAGAATATAAAATAAGAATGTATATATGTGTATAATTGAGTCACTTTGCTGTACAGCAGAAATTAGCACAACATTGTAAATCAACTATACTTCAATAATAAAAAAAAAGAACTGATTATAAGAAACCCATGCAGGGTTAACATTTTGTGAAGCTCTCCTTTGCAGAACACATTTGTAACTGTTTCCTTGGTTATTCAGGTAATTGTCACAATGTGGTCAAGGTGTGAGTTTTTCATTGTTGTGATTTGCCTAGTTGATCAGCCTAACCTGTAGAAATTGAGGACAGTCTCTTTAATAGATAAAGATGAACAGCCAAGAAATATATAAGCAGGTCTAAATAAATTAGCCTGACATATCGCACATATACTGATGAGGTATCTGTCATAATCAAAAATGCTTCCTATGGGACGTGTCCTGTACTCTGCATCTTACATGGATTAGTTTTTTCATTTCTCTTAACAACGCTCAGTGTTTGGCTTTATTCTGATCACCATCTTATAGTTAAAGAAGATGCAACTTATTGAAGTAGAAGCTAAGGTTATCCAGCTCACAAATGGCAGAACGAAAATGTGAACTCCAAACCCACGCACTTAGCATCTAGGCAGCATTGCAGTAGCAGCTATGAAAGCACAGAGTCAAAGCCTGATCATAAGTTCTGGATGCTCTAACTTGTCACGATGGTTCTCCAAAAGCATGTAGTTCTGTTGCTTGCATTTGGCCTCCTGGTTATGGGAAAGAGAAGCTGCAGAGTTCTGCAGTTGTTTTCCTATTCTGTCAGAGCAGATTAGCTATGGCCCTAGAGTGGGACTTTTGTGCACTGTGATGCAGGTCACAGGACAATGAAACAAGACCCTGTAGCTTGCGGAGGCCTGGCTAGTGCCCCCGTGACAGCTCGCTCAACCGTATCTGCTTGCTGTGCTTTTATGGTCATGAAGATTGTAAATTATATGGCTGTTTTCTTAGCCCTCTTACCTTCCTCCAACCTCTCTCCACCAACCCTCCATGTACCTGTCAGGCTTCACCAAAGGTGCACTAAATTCTAAATGGTGGAAAACTGACTCTGCATAATGGTGGGTGAAAAGGACCAGGGAGCCTTATATTCCCATTCAGATGGCAGCCAACTTTGCCTGAGAAATAAAAAGGGAAATTCCTGGGAGAAAAAGCGCAGAAAGGACACATATTTTCATATTCATTTTTTCCTCTAAAAGTAGAGCAAAGGGACCAAAATCAATCTAATGCATGTGTATTTTTTCTGTTATTTCTACTGGTGGAATAAAACCCATAAGCAACCTCTGAGATCGCTATACACACAGAACTGTTATTGATTTCCACAGCTATTTTATATGGGAGACACAAATGCAGGATGGCTTTCGGGGATTTTACTAGATCTGGGAAACCTCATTCGGGAAGCAGAAAAGAAGTTGGAGAAAAGTTGGGTCAGGAATACGGACCCACCACTATTCACTCGTGTTACAAAATATTTGGGAAATTAAATTAGAAGATCTCAGAATTCCCTTTCAAGTCTAAAATTTTAAGTCAGCCCCGCCATCTTACGATTATTTGGGAGTAAATATAATCTCACCTACCCACCACTGACACCATATTTTAGTCCTCTCAAAGTGTGGTCCCCAGACCAGCAGAATCAGCATCACTCATTAAAAATGCAAAGGCTTAGCATCACCCTGTTACCAAGTCCAAGCTCATACTGCTCACCACATGACAGGCCAATAAATCAAGAGAAGAGTTTTTGGGGTAAGGCATAGTGACTTTATTTGGAAAACCAGCAGACTGAGAAGATGGTGGACTAGTGTCCCAAAGAATCATCCTCCCCGTGTTAGAATTCAGGCTTCTTTTATACTAAAAGGGGAGGGGAATGCAGTCCTTGTTTTAGCCAGATTCCGGAGATGTGTTAATTTCTTTTTTCCTGCAGCCATTCATGGTGGGCCTGGGCAGGATGTTTCCTGTGAGCCAAACAAGGTATTTTAACTTAACGCTCATTACTTGGGAGGCAGGGTTCCTGGAGATGGGCCATTATGTGTAATTTAAGCTTATAGGAAACATCCCTTTAGTGCTTAACTTGAATACAAAAGTTAGCTTAACAGAATACAAAAGTTCTTCCTTATTACAACCTAACATCTACTGTATTAATGACTCTGGTGGTGGGGGTCCAGTAACATGTGGATTAACACACCTTCCAGGTGATTCTCATGCATGGCCAAGTTTGAGACCCACTGACATAATACTTACATTATGGTTCATTTATACATATGTACCTCCATGTATTCTATGATAAACTTCTTGGAGCAGGAATGTACTGGTTTTGCTCTAACTTTAGCTCATCGATTAGGAGTGAGGCACAGCCTTTGCTTTCCTGGGGATTATAATCAAGTAAGGAACATAAAACTAGCAACCCTCAATGTGTGAAAGAGATGGGTTTCTCTCTACTCATCATTTGGAGAATCATGAGTGTGGGAGTGACAGACACATATTTGATGCCCTGCTTTTCCCCATCCACAAAGGCACAAATGAGCTGCTTACTTTTGCTGGACAAGCTTTAATATATCTTTGTAAATTAAAAATCTAAGCGGTAATGTTTGATAACAGTACAAAATGCAACTTAAAGTTCGTGCCTAAAGATCAACTGGCATGGAAATATATTGGATTCTCTAGAAAATGATCATCATGCTGACATCACCTTTTTGGACATATCAGCACACTTTTGAGACAGGAAAAAGGACTGAGTACCATGTGCCAAGCCTTTTGATAAAGTTATCATGAACTCCATAAGTGAGGAAGACGTTGCTAACCTTCTCCAAGGAAGAACTCAGAGTGAAGCGTCCCCACTGAACGAAGGATGTTTCATTGTCACTCCTTGCCTCAAAACACATTGAGCCAAGTCACAGTTAGTTTGAAAATGGTTGCAATTTTCAGATTTTGCCTTCTCCTCACGCTTTCAATAAAAGTGAGCCTGCCCTTTCTATGAACTCGTCAACAAAGAAGTAAGAACTAATGATAACATGCCTTTTAGATGACTTAAGAGTTAGTGCATCAATGTGGTTCCCTTCAGCAACTCTTCTTTGTCTTATTATTTTTCTTAATAAACCACACACACACAAATTACATGCACACAGCCATTCATTCATTCATCATTCATTTATGAAGTGGTCATGCCTATTTCCCATTCCAAACCTTTTTATCCTACCATGTCTGGTTGGTCAATCATAACAATCTTTTGCCTGTCTTCCCGCCTTCTGTTTCTCCATCTTCAGAGTTCACCTCCTCTTTACTAATCGCATTTTTCTTATTTGCCCTCAGGGTCCCTCACATTTATTGCATTAGAAGACGAAGGGTGTAGTAGCCCTATTCACATGGGTGAGAAGTGTTGGAAGAGATTAGAAGGTGGATAGAAAGGACTGTTTGGGCTTAATGTATTTGAGGTGCCTGTGGGACAAACATGTGGAAATTATTTCCAATATGCATGGGTCCAGGACTCAGAAGGAAGATGTGGTGTGATGAATTAAGGATACACATGGTAGTTTAAAGTCCAGATGTAGATGAGATCACTGCAGAGATTAAGTAAAGGGAAATGAGATTTGAGCACAGAGTAGGTTCCCAGTAAATGTTTGCTGTTTGTGGCATTTTACTGGGAAATTTACTACTAGTATGTGTGTCATGATCCTTTTAGGTTGTCATGACCTGACCCTTTGAGGTTATGAAACTTGCTCATTCCTGGTGTTCATTACGGATTCTAACTCTCCACTTCAAAAGTTACTTTAAAGAGAGATATTCCTAGAAATTTTGGTTAATCAAATGGCAGCTCAGTGGATGGAACACTTTCAAAATAAATACTGAAAATAGGTTTTAACCCTCACCCCTCTTAAGGCTAAGAAAAGAAGTCTGCTTTTTGTAGAAGGAAAATCCAATAGGAGCTATAGTCAGAGAAGAAACGCTAGCAGGGTCTTCAGAGATCAAAGCTGAAGCGCTTATTTCCTATGAGAGGAGACTGAGGCAAAGAACGGTTAAGAAGCTAACGCAAGGCCCCCCTGCTTAAAACTGGCAGAAATCTCAACCCATGTCATCTGAACAACAGATCTAGAGAAAGACTCTTTACTATACGTTCTGATAATGCTGGGAATGCTCCCTGGAGCTTAAAGGGTCAAAATAATGACCTATTTCACAACTTCAAATTAAAACTTAAAAATTTCAGTTACATTTTTACTTAATTGAAAAAGGAAGGCAAGGTCTGGTATAAGGTAACTTCTTAAGTTTCATTGTTTTTTTTTTTCTTCAGCTGTTTTTTGGGTTTTTTGTTTGTTCGTTTTAAGAGGGGAATGTGGATTGGAACAGGTAACATTAGGTCACTTTTAGCTTCAAAATGTGGCATTCTATAATTCCTAAAAATCATAGTATACTTGTGTAAGGAAGGATGAGAATGTCAGTAAATCAAATAATAACACTCATGCTAACATTTCATAATTATAAAAAGATTCAAAATTCTTGATCGATACAATCAATTGTAAAGTGACGATTTTGCTTTCCTTGTTCTAGTTTGTCTGATAATCTGTATACACAGCTCTTTTTTTTAAAAAAATTGAATTATCGTAGATATGAGTGATTTCTACAGTCTAAAGAGCCATACTATAACATTCAAAGGAAAACTTTAGACTATTATTTCAGAAGAACGGGCAAAAGTAATAGTTTATTCTTTCTTCATACTCTACATTTTTTTTCTCCATGTTAATGAATGTTTTAAGTGGGAAAGCCCAAACTTCGCAAGTACCTAATTCTTCCTTTAAAAAGAACCGACACTACCTTTTTCCTGACTTCCCACCACATAAATTGGTAGTGGTGGAGGAGAGGGGAAGAGTGAGTTTTAGAAATTAAAGAAATGATCATCTCTAATATTCTCCTCCAGTCCTGCAGGTGACTCACTGCAGCTAATAGCAATAAAACATCTTTTATGTGTAGCCGAATTCAATAATCTGCCGATTATTTATGGATCTGACATTAGTTCGTTATTTATTATTCATTCAACAGACATTTTTCAACCTCGACTTCTGTGCTGGGTAATCAGGTAAAAACATATATGATGTAACACCAAACAGTTGCTTTTGTTGAACTGAGGGAGGAAACTCTTCCATTAGGCAGAACTTTTCAAAAGCAACTTAGAACACGATATGGAGTAATTATGGAAGTTGGTAGCAGGAAAAAGAGATAACGCAATTCCTTCATCATTGCCCTAATCAATTCAACTTGTAAAACCACTAGGAATCCCTAAATCTTTTGACAGATTCACAAATATGCAAACAGAGTCACAATGATAAGATGAGAGAGAAAGTTTTACTGTTTGGTATGAACATCAAACAATATTTTTATGAATTACAGAGATTTATTTAAGAGTTCCTTCTCTTTACCCCATAAAACACATACAAAACATTTCTGAAAATCAGCAAACAATCAAAGTCACCCAAAGTTTTTGATTTCCTTGCTTGCCATCCAAAAATGACCGTGAGGCTGTAACAAGATAGAACAGTAGATTAGAAGTAGGCTTGGTAGATAAGACAAAGCAACCCTAAAAGAAAATCCTGAACCACACACTCAATGTGGTTGAGTATGCTAAGGACAGTCAATTCTAGACGTGTATCACAAGGTTGTTTCTGGGGTTAATGTTAAATCTTTTAGAAAATTCAGAGTAAAAAATCTTTAAAGGTGGAGATAATAGAGCATGGTGTGCAGAATAAAGATTGTGGTTAAAAGACCCAGGTTTAAATCCTCCTATAAAACTTAGTTTTCTCATTTTTAAAATAGGCATAATAATTCCTACCATGCAGGATTGTTATAAAAAGAAATAGGCAACAAGTAAACGGTCATTTATAATAGTGGTTCTCAATAGGAGATGACTTTGTGCCCTCTTTCCTGTCTCCCACCCCAGGGGACATTTGGCAAAGTCTAGCGACATTTTTGGTTATCACAACTAGAGAAGGGGTATTACTGGTATCTAGTGTTCAGAGGCCAAGGATATTGCTGGGCACCCTATAAAGCACAAGACAGGCCCTACAACAAACAATTATCTGGCCCAAGTATCCATAGTGTGAAGGTTGAAAAATCCTAGTAAGTACAGAGCATAGCAGGTGGGTAGGAAATCATGGTTATTACCATTACCTACAATACTTCAATACTAGATCTTACATAAAAAAGAAGCATTGTGTATGTGGGGTGAATAGACTAAATATTTTTCTAGCCCTTATGAATGAACTCCAAGATCTCCCTGGAGATCTTGTACATAATCCATTGTACAGCTTGAATACTATTCTCAATTAGCTCTAGTGACATCCAAAATGGATCTAGGTTGAGACAGGCTTCTATGAATGTATAAGGAATTTCCTGTCAATGTTACTGTTTGTCAAATAGCCAGCCTCTTGACAGGCAAAACAACTAAAACTTAAGACGGGCATAGACTGGAAAGGTAATTTAAAATTGTTTGTCAAGGTTGATTTTCCAATATGTTCTGTCTTAGATCCATCTCTCTTATGATTACCTGGTTATTTCTTCCCACTCTTTCCTCCCTTACCATGAGCTGAATTTGGGTGTTCTCCTCACAACTCCCTTACCAGGACAATTAGGCTTTGGGTCAGTGGGACACAGCATGCTATCTATAGAATACATTCGAAAGCCCATGGTCCGTGAAAGTCTTAAATTTTTATTTCTGTGCTTTCCTGTAAATATAACAACATTCCTCTATCTTCTCTATTATGGAAATATCCTATGATGTTCCTCTGTAGGAATTTTTTCCATGGTAACTTTGAAAAAAATCACAGAGTACTTAGAGATTTTTTTTGACATACCAATAAAACAACCTAAAAAATGCAATCCATTACATCAGATTCTGACATTTTCTAAGAAGGATCTGTATTCAATTAAATCTAGTTTCTCACACATGGTTTTTAGGATTTTTTTTTTGGATTTGACATCCTCATGTACGAGTTTCCATCTTCATTTTGTCATGTAACAATTCTGAACACTCTTTTTTTTAACTTCTTTCCCAGCTTGCCTTCACCATCCATGAGACGCTTCATCACTTCCGTCTCACTATGGTGATTGTACTTTTCCACTTTTCTAATGTGGCTCACGCACATTTTTGATTACTCTTTCATATTCAGTGTTGGTTATTTATTTACACAAGAGTTAAAACATCGGCTGTTTTATTACTCTTTGTATTTCTACAAAGTGTCTAATGCAATGCAGGCACACCATAAGCCTCCCAATAAATGAGGATTCAACGAATAAAGACCTACTCACATGCAACCAAGTTATGATGTAAGCACTGTTGATTCCCAAAGAGTGATCTGTTTACACAGTCTTATCAATGCTGCCTTGGTTCTTTCTGCTTTATGTTTAAAACATCATGATCATGTCACAGGTGAAATTTATCTGTAAATAGTACCAGATGTTACAGTAGATCTAAGCTTTATAGCCACAAGAAGGATTTTAAGAAATATTGTTAAGAGTTTGTATCTATTTTGAACACCTTAAAGTCCCTGAATAGGATACAACATTGTATCCTTGATAAGTATGAAATGAAATGAAGTTAGGCAAAATCTTAATTATAAATAAAGTCCCCACACTGATGCAGTTCATTTTTTATTAGTTACCTGTCAAATGGCACTGGACTAAAAATTCCTTGCTGAATATTTAGTTTTATAACATGCTGTCAAAACAAGGGATTTTGATATGTCAATATGACTTTTAAATAAATATTATTAATTGAAACTGAGAAAACATTTCAGCCTTGCCTTCAACCCAACAAATATTTATGGAATACCTATTATGTGTTAGATGCTATTCTAGGTACTAGGCGTATAGCAGTGACCATACCTTTTGTCCTTAAAACTTAACACGTGCAATCTGTATTCATTTGCAACTGGAGGTGTACGGAGAGAATAGTAGTTTGCTTCTTAACTAAGTTAATAAATATGCTGTTTGCATTTTCTGACGTATTTGCTTACTTGATGATCTGGATTTCACATGAAAGAATCAACATAGTAAGGAAAGAAGGCATGAATTCTTTTTGTATTCTTTCCAAACGTTCGAGACTGAATAGTTTCAAAGCTGTTACCTAGAATGCTTCAATAATGGTTTGGTGAATTCCCAATTAGGATGACTTTTTATTTTACTTTCTAATTTACTGTTTTACTTACACATAATCACTGTTCATTGTCTTACAGAAATATACTTACAAATAGCTATCTAGTTACATATTTAGGTGTGTTCAAATTTTAATATTTTATTTTAAAATAAACAGAGAATTTGAGGATAGGGAAAAATAAGCAGAAAAAAAAAAACTTACCTCTGGTCATTAGTGTAAATCCAGTTGTCTGTACTTTACAGGGAATTAGTCGCTTTTTAGAAAGAGCTTTTAATTGCTTAATCTAAGTAATGTGGGCAATGGCATACGTGTTTTATTTTAGAGTCTATCTAGCCCACTCAGAAAATGTAATGGACCTAATTTTCATTTAGTATAGGTCTGTGCAGTTCCTAAAACATCTAAATGGCTATTAATTTAATCAGGTAATTTAACTATAGCTCTAGAAAAGGCCACCAGCTAGTTGTCACGCAATGATTATGAGGATGACATTTCTATCCCATGATGCCAACGGCAGACTTTGATACATCATTTTCTTTTTGAAGGTTAAACTCAGATAACCTGCCTTTGGCATTTAATTAGCTACATATTAAACACTTTTTTAATAATAAAATGATTAAAAATTTTATTGCTTCTCAAATGAGGCCCTTTTCGATAGATTTAATGACTTGGTTAGAGCTCTATAGTTTGTGAACCAAACCTTACTTAGGCCAGTATGTAGTAATGATATGCTTTACAGCTTGCAAAATCTGTATTTTATTCAAATGATGGCCATAATCATTTTGCATAAAACTTATAATGCTTTTTTCTGTATTTTTAAGTCTAACTGTTAAACATCATTGGAAAGTAACCAGAAACCCCTTGTTTCAAAATTTCCAGAAATTATCAAGTTCAAGATGAATAAAGAGACCATGAAATCTGTTTAATGTGTGGAATCTTATATACTAATTGTTTACATTTCAAAAAATCACTTGTCACCATTGAATATCTGCCAAAAAATAATACAACTATTGTAGAAATGATGGAGAAGTGTGAGTAGACTGCAAATCCCCATCCATATTTTCACTTAATATTAGCTCTTTCTTCAGTGAAAACGGTCATCAGGAGACTCTTCATTGTTCATTCTTAGTGCGAATTGGGAGGGAGAAGGGGGAGTTAAAATATCTGTAAAATAGGTTGAAGAGACCGAAAGCTATCATGCAAGAACAGGGTGTAACTACAGTCTGAATAAAAGCGACCGTTGTCCTTTTATTCATTTTTAAAGTTTTTTATTTAATTTCGAATTTATTTTATTATTTATATATGCATAGGTTTTAAGTGCTCAGTCCAATGACATTTGACAAAAGTATACAGCAATATGACCACCACCTCAATCAAGCTATGGAACAATTCAATTATCACTCACACTTCCTCATGCCTCTTTCTAGTCAGCTGCCCAACTGTTTTGAATTCTGTCACCATAACTTAGTTTTGCTTGTTTTAGAGCATCATGTAGATGTAATTATATGGGGGACATACTTCTTTTGCTTGTCACATTATTTTTGAGCTATACAGTATTCAAGATTTTCCCCCTCTCAGTAGCTTGTTCCTCTTTATGGCTGTGTTCACACTCCATTGTGTGAGTACATCACAACTGTTTATCCATTCACCTGTTGATGGATGTTTGGGTTGTTTCTAGCTGTATACTATTATTAAGTAAGCCATGAACATTTTAAAATAATTTTTGAACATGTTTTTATTACTATTGACTAAATATCCAAGAGTAGTACTGCTGGGTCATTATAATACTTGTATCTTTAACTTGAGGAGAAACTGCCAATATCTTCACTTTTGATGTAGTTGTCAATGGACCTGCATCTACTCCCTTCAGCATAAAAAGATAAAAGGATATAATGAATACTATTCAGTGCAAAGTATAATATGAGGTTGTTTAGAATTTTAATTGTGATTTTCTTCTGTATGTAGATGTAGAAATTTTCTCTTTGGTGGTTTGACAGAATGGTCCCCCTCTTATTCCATATCAACAGATTACCACTTTTATTTCGGGTTTAGGTAAATGTGGACTTGTTTTTTGGGATTTTGGTTGTTAGAGAAAATAAGGGAAAAAAGATAAACACAAATTATTAATCAAATTAAGATGAATGATATAGAAGAGGCTACCTGTTATTTTGTCAAATGTATATCTCTTTTTACATTAATTAAATTTCTATGTAATCAAGCTATGTAGATGGCAATAATTTTGGTCCTTAAGATCTTTAGTCAGCAACAAATAAGCACATTTTACTATTAATTCACGTTACTCACTTTTAACTTTTTATGGAGCATTTTGTTAATTATAGTACAAAAATTTTGAGAACATCTGTGAACTATAGAAATATCCTTGACCTTTGATCTTGTGAAAAGAAATTTATTACAGTTTGACTCTATCAGCTTAGAATACGTTCCTGTTTACATAGAACCTTTATCTTTAAGCGAATTGTATACAATCGTATATAATTATGGTGTCTCGGTAGAAACTAACAATTTTGAGTCAAATAAAATGGTCTGGAGGCACTTTATTTTAACTTTACTTAATGAGTTGCCACCTCTTTTTGATGACCTAGAGCTTCACTGCCCAGTAAGGTAGCCACTGGCTACATGTGGTTATTGAGCACTTGAAGTGTAGCTAATCAGGATGGAGACTTAGTACCAAAGATAAAAAAATCTCATTAATAATTGATATATTGATTAGGTATTGAAATGATAATACTTGGGATATGTGGGTTAAACAAAATACGATATTAAAATGAATTTCACCTGCTTCTTTTTGTTCTTTTCAACATGGCTATTGGAAAATTTTAAGTTACATATGTGGCTCCCATTTTATTTCTGTCGGACAGAGTTCATCAAGATGTATATTCTCCTGCTATAGAAAATATAGAGCAAGTATCGCTACATGCTAATTATCTGTTTTCATGGATATGAACTGAGAGTGGTTTCAATAGGTAACTGATCCACAGAGTCCCCTAAAATGGAGCTCTGATGAGTAAGAGAATGGCTAGGAGGAGAAATCCTAGCTCTCCCGAAGTACCTAAGCTCTGTAGATGGCAGAAGACCAATCCTCCCCAGCAACTTGATAGACCCTCCCCGTGCTGAAGTTCCAGATTGTTGAAAGGCATTTATACCAGTTTTTACGAGGGTGAATTGAGGGTGAATGGATAAAGTGAATGGCATTCCATCCTGGATCCTCTATTCTCATTTCAAACCTTGATGATCACCATTCTGCCTATGCATCATTTGCATTTATCCTCATGCAGTCTCAACAAAGAAGACAAGGATGAACTCAAGTGAAGAACTAACCTACCCTGAGGCAACTAGAGACTTAAAATTTGAAAGTAAAACTCCACTGAATTTTTGTTCATGTTCTGTGCATAACTTAAGAATGCAGTAGAGAATTGAAGCATAGATCCATCCCTAAAAAAGAATAAACAGGGCTTCCCTGGTGGCGCAGCGGTTGAGAGTCCGCCTGCCGATGCAGGGGACGCGGGTTCGTGCCCCGGTCCGGGAAGATCCCACATGCCACGGAGCGGCTGGGCCCGTGAGCCATGGCCGCTGAGCCTGCGCATCCAGAGCCTGTGCTCCGCAACGGGAGAGGCCACAGCAGTGAGAGGCCCGCATACCGCCAAAAAAAAAAAAAACAAAACAAAACAGAATAAACAAAAAAAAATTTGTAGACAAATGACTGAATGACCAAATTAGGCATTTGATTTGAGGCATTCGTAGAATTCCCCCTTGTGTGTTTGGATGCTACCAAAAGGCAGGCTGTATGGGGTAATGGAAACATGAATGTTTGGGGAAAAGACCAAGGAAGGTTCTCTGGCTTCTGGGAAAATTCCCATCTACCTCAGGAGTACTTGGGGCATGGTCCTCATTGATAACTTCTAAAAGTGAGTCTGTAGAGGGTATAATTGAAAGAGTTATGAAAAAAGAAAGAAAACAATTTCACCCGATTGACAAAAGGACTACAACCTTAATTTGCTCACCTGTGTATAGGATGCTACATCAAATGGAAATCTACCTGCCACCCCTCTAAGTTACTCTGTTTAGAAAGACCTCTGCTCGCTTAGACTTCCTTCTATAAATGTAATGCTTGCTGAAATGTCAGATTGAGACTTAGACTACCTATACATATTTTACCCACCAAATAGAAGCTGTCTGTGCTTCCTCAAACAAGCTCTATCAATGCATTTGAATCATGTTATGTTTTCATAACACCAAACGATTCACTGATGTGTGAAAAGACCAGTAAATCGGCAAGTTGCTTGTTCTGTGTAAACCCAATGAGCTCATGTATTTGAGTAATTAGACTGGAGGTGCAGCTGTTTAGTGCCATGAAGTTTCTAGTCCTTGGTGAGACAGAGATCCAGGAACTGTTATTTCTTATTGAAGAAATGCTCATGAATGTGACACCGAATTTCTGAACTATGCAATCCAGAGCTCTTTGTATATCCTTATCAATCATAGTTTATATGAATAACCATTGAATTATCAGAGACGTAGGCAGTCTTCTTTAAGTATAAAAAGGCACTATGACACAGCATTTAAGAGCAAGGATGCTGGAGCCAAACTGGGCTCTGCTACCTACAAGCTGTATGTCCCTAGGTACATTCTGTGCCTGTTTCTTCATCTTTAAAATGGAATAATAATAGCACTTAATTCATGGGATTATTCTGAAAATTAATGAATTAATAATTTTAAAATGCCTTGAAAATTGCTTGACATATCTAAGCTGTTAATTGCATATTTTATATTGCAATTGAGGAAGTCTCACTAGTTCAATGGAATTACAGCTGCATCACTTTAGGAAGATGTCACCTAAGGTTCTATGGCCTTGGGTGGACTTAGTCACAAAGAACTGAAGCTGATTTCCTACAGCCTTTCAACAAACTGCTAAAGATGAGTTCTATCTCTTCTCCATGGGAAAGCATTTTGAAACAGGGACCTAGAGGCAATGGAGCCCTTTCTACTTACCAACTACACATTTTTCTTTTACGTGAGATAATTATGTAAAAAACTGTTCAAGCTAGCCATCCACTGGCATCCATTTCTGCAACCCAAGCTTTTAGCACAATCTTTGGCACAGAGCTAAGACACCCAGCAAATAATCATAATCACATCCAAAGTTGCTATGGACTGAATTTGTCTTCCCCCAAATTCATATATTGAAGCTCTAACCCCCAATTGATGGAATTTGGAGGTGGGGCCTTTGGGAGATAATTAGCTTTCGATGAGGTCATGAAGGTGGGAACCTCATGATGGGATTAGTGTGCTTATAAGAAGAGGAAGAGAACAAAGCCCTCTCCTCACCATGTGAGGATACAGCAAGAAGTCTGCAAACCAGGAAGAAAGAGCTTACCAAACACCGAATCTGCCCTTGACCTTGGACTCCCCAGCCTCCAGAACTGTGAGAAATAATGTTTGTTGTTTAAGCCACTCTGTCTATGGTATTTTGTTATAGTAGCCCAAACTGACTATGACAACAGCTAACATTTGTTAAGCATTCTTGCCAGACACTGTTCTAAACATTCTATATATATTAATTTTTAATCCTCATAATTCCATGAAATATATACTATCATTATCTTATTACCCCTATGTTGAAGATGGATACCAAGGCACAAAGAGGTTATATACCTAAGATCACCCAGCTAGAGAATGGTCACACTGATGTTAAGACATGAGCAGTCTGGTGTGGGGCCTGCACTTTCGATCACTACATTATACTGCAATAAATATCTTCTAAATGAATGAATCAGTGCACACTCAGGACACAATTTTCCATCACAATTTTATTGTTAATGTTTCCTTCAAATAAAGAGCAAAGATTTCCCTGGAAGAAAAATTTGAAACAATACTGAGATATGATAGAACAAATATGCATAAAGTATGGGTTCAACACATATAGGCAGTTTTGAACAACATTCACCACGTCTCCAGGGATGGGTGAATATGAAGTCCATGGTAATTCAGTCCAGGGACCAAGGGGCAGGGAAATGGAAGCGTTACCTTGGAGAATGGCTCATGATCTAGAGAGTTAGGATAGTAGATGTTACATGCATCAATTCAGGCTCCAGACTTCCAGGGACCTCTTACACCTAAGATACCTAAGGCACGTGACCTACCAGCTTTCAACTTCAGTTTCTTCCTCTGAAAAATGGGGATAATATTAATGCCTACCTCTTGGGGTTGTTGTGAGAACTGAATGAATTGGATGTGTGCAAAGCAAGGAATACGGTGCCTGACCCACAGCGAGTCCTCAATAAGTGTCTGGTGTGTTGTTAGTGCCGGGGCTCTAAATCTCATCTCTGTAAGCTCCTGAGAGCTTTTTGTTGAGTCGTTTCGGCCTCTTGCTTCTGGTTTTCTCTCTGGAGAATTGTCAGGGTGCCCTTGTGATTTAGTCAGGCTTGAAGAAGAGGTTTACTAAAACCACAGATGCTCCTGATGAGGCTGGCTCTGTCGGTCATGGTTTTCTTGCTCAGAGCAGGGAGACTTCTCTCCAGCTTTCTCTCGGCTTGGATCAAGTTGCTTCAACAGACCAGCATCTACTTGCCTACAAGCTATAAATCAGCTTTGGAAAACATGTTTTTCTACAAGTCCAGACATAAAAAAATAGACCTGATTTCCTCATAGTGCCTGCAGTGCCTCCCTCTGAGACAAAGCCAGGTTGATTTGTTTTTTCCAGAGCAACATGAGTGCCATCAGTGCAATTGTATCAGTAAACTTCTTTTGTCAACAGACATTCCCAGCTAGGGACTTGGGCACTGATAAGATACAAGCCAAATGTGTATTTAATCATAAGATCTATATATTTATTTATTTAACATCTTTATTGGAGTATAATTGCTTTACAGTGTTGTGTTAGTTTCTGCTGCATAACAAAGTGAATCAGCTATACATACACATGTATCCCCATATCTCTTCCCTCTTGCGTCTCCCTCCCTCCCACCCTCCCTATCCCACCCCTCTAGGTGGTCACAAGCACCAAGCTGATCTCCCTGTGCTATGCAGCTGCTTCCCACTAGCTATCTATTTTACGTTTGGTAGTGTATATATGTGCAGGCCACTCTCTCACTTCGTCCCAGCTTACCCTTCCCCCTCCCCATGTCCTCAAGTCCATTCTCTACATCTGTGTCTTTATTCCTGTCCTGCCCCTAGGTTCTTCAGAACCACTTTTTTTTTAGATTCCATATATATGTGTTAGCATACGATATTTGTTTTTCTCTTTCTGACTTACTTCATTCTGTATGACAGACTCTAGGTCTACCCACCTCACTACAAATAACTCAATTTTGTTTCTTTTTATGGCTGAGTAATATTCCATTGCATCTATGTGCCACATCTTCTTTATCCGTTCATCTGTCGATGGACACTTAGGTTGCTTCCATGTCCTGGCTATTGTAAATAGTGCTGCAATGAACATTGTGGTACATGACTCTTTTTGAATTATGGTTTTCTCAGGGTATATGCCCAGTAGTGGGATTGCTGGGTTGTATGGTAGTTCTATTTTTAGTTTTTTAAGGAACCTCCATACTGTTCTCCATAGTGGCTATATCAATTTACATTCCCACCAACAGTGCAAGAGGATTTCCTTTTCACCACACCCTCTCCAGCATTTATTGCTTTTAGATTTTTTGATGATGGCCATTCTGACTGGTGTGAGATGATACCTCATTGTAGTTTTGATTGGATTTCTCTAATGATTAGTGATGTTGAGCATCCTTTCATGTGTTTGTTGACAATCTGTATATCTTCTTTGGAGAAATGTCTACTTAGGTCTTCTGTCCATTTTTGTATTGTGTTGTTTGTTCTTTTGATATTGAGCTGCATGAGCTGCTTGTATATTTTGGAGATTAATCCTTTGTCAGTTGCTTTGTTTGCAAATATTTTCTCCTATTCTGAGGGCTGTCTTTTCGTCCTGTTTATGGTTTCCTTCTCTGTGCAAAAGCTTTTAAGTTTCATTAGGTCCCATTTCTTTATTTTTGTTTTTCTTTCCATTTCTCTAGGAGGTGGGTCAAAAAGGATCTTGCTGTGATTTATGTCATAGAGTGTTCTGCCTATGTTTTCCTCTAAGACTTTTACAGTGTCTGGCCTTACATTTAGGTCTTTAATCCATTTTGAGTTTATTTTTGTGTATGGTGTTAGGGAGTGTTCTAATTTCATTCTTTAACATGTAGCTGTCCAGTTTTCCCAGCACCACTTATTGAAGAGGCT
>NW_020837968.1:12237342-12251692 GCF_003676395.1 Aethalodelphis obliquidens | reverse complement strand
AAAAAAAAAAAAAAAAAAAAAAAAAAATCACTTTGGGGAACTTGGACGTATATATGTCTTAGGCTCCATACACAGGGATTTTACTAAGAAGGGAGAAAGCTTTTTCTCAAAAGATGGTCTTGTGCTAAAAAAACCCCCAAATTTCTTCCTCCTTTAAATTTCTAAAATGCTATAATTCTTCAGAAGGACACTAGACCCTCGATACTGTGTAAAAGCATAAAACTTTGTCATAGAGAGACCTGGTTTCACGTCTTGGTTCATTTGCCTACTAGCTGTGTAAATTTGGACACATGTGATGCATTCTTTCCAAGCAACTCCCTGCAGCATCCCTGTTCTTCATCTGGAAGGTGGGGATAAAAATACCAATTCCGTACGAGGTTTTATAAAGGATGAAAGGAAACAATCCATATAAATTCCTTATCATGGGCCTTATATATAATAAGAGCTCAATAAATGGTAGCAATTATCACTGTCACTGACAATTTGTTTTTAGTGTTCCTGTTGGTGACATACTACTTGAATAGTTTTGGCTGAGTATGACACCTCCTTTTCCTATGATTTTGCAGATTTGAAATTGATAAGAAAAGCAAGATGATTTATTATGTATGTAATATAACTTATTGCCTTGTGCCTGAAACTTCATTGAAGTAGAGCTCTCTGTACGTAATTGGAAGGTAGCTAACAACACACAAGAAAATAATGATGGTAAAGATAATTCTTGTTATTGACTGAGCTCCCACTATGTTCCAAGGACTATTCCAGGTATTTTATGTACAACACTCTATTAGAAATATGTTCTTATTTTTAATTTACAGATGAAGAAACTGAAGCTTGAAGAGTTTGCTTGCCCATAACTGGCTTATAAGAAGAGCCAGTATTCTAAACTTCTGCTATCTGAGTCAGATATGGACTTGATAAATCTAAAGATAGGAATCCTATGTTAATTATTATTTTTGTCTCCTCGAGTTTTTATTGTGAGAATGAGAAAGTGAATGAAAAATAATGAAGATAATGGGGTAGAAAATGTTTAGGATATGAGCAACAAGATTTCTAACCTATTATTAAATTTAAAAACACACACACAAAAAAACCTTTCCAAGCAAAATTGGTGGTCTTCAGAAGAAACAGGTGGAATAATTTGAAACTGTTCAATTTTGAAATTGCCATCCCTAAGAGATTTTTTTATCCTTTACTCTCAAATAGGCATACTTTTCTAAGGGCTTGCTTATTCTTTTTTTTTTAATTTCAAATTTTTGATAAATTTTATTGGAGAAAAAAATCAGATGAGGAAATAGAAAGTAACTGGGCGATAGACGGTGGGGCGCGAAGGCTACTTTAATTGTGTGGCCAGGGAAAGCTTTTCTGAGTTGATGACATTGAGGCTGAGAAAGACAGAGTCATGGAAATACCCAGGGAAAAGGCTGGGGGCAGGGGAGTAGCAAACGCTAAGACAGCCAGGAGGCCTGTCTGACAGGGCTTGCTTATTCTTTCAGCTTATTGGTCAGCATTACTAATGTCTTAATGGAGAAGTTTGGGCAGTTTAGGAAATGACACGATAAAGGGGGTTATGGTGGTGAGGAAGAGATTGTAATTTTTCGTAATTTTCTACTTGTCTTCTTTCTCCAGGCTTTTAGGTGAGTCATTAGCTTTGTCCAAGGAGACGACTGCTGTTTGTAACCCTACTTTTTTTTTTTAATGCTTTTTTTTATTCATATATATATATATATATATATATATATATATATATTTTTTTTTTTTTTAAACTAGACCTTTGGTTTTTTTTCTTTCTTTCTTTTTTTGGCCATGCAGCATGTAGGATCTTAATTCCCCAACCAGAGATCGAACCCATGCCCCCTGTATTGGGAGCATGGAGTCTTAACCACTGGACCGCCAGGGAAGTCCCTGTAACCCTACTTTGTCAATGAACTTACCTTCAGCTGAAAAACTGGGCAGCATTTTCCTTCCTTAATACAGCTGTAGGGTCTCCCTGTTTCTCTTGCCTCTGGCTGTTTCTTTTGCTATACCCTCACCTAATAAGATTTATTTGAGTTGAATATTCATATCACTCTTGCCTAAACCAACTTTCTTCCCTCCTTTTTGCTTTCCTGCTGTGGAGACGTTCTATTCATGCCAGTTTTATGATTTGGGGGAGGAGTTTTTCTTTTTAAGTCTCTTTTACCCTCTGAAGGTCTCCAGAGGGTAGAGCAAAGACTGCTGATACTGGCCGTGTATCTCAGTTGGAGTGAAAAGCTAAGGATGGGGGGCAAAGGGGAGATATTCTACTTGTCTGTGATTTCACAGGACCCATTTCTGTACTTTGCTGAACAGGAAGGAAGCCTCCCAATGCTATCAGATCAACAGATACACATTTTTTTTTTGTTTTTTTCCAGACCAGATGCTCACTGGAGGGGAGTGATATGCTGACCAAAGACATCCCCAAACATGAAGCTGTCCTGCTGGGATTGTCCTGCCAGTGGTCGTTTTCCTTCCTGCCATCTCAAATACTCCCAACCCCAAAGCAAAGAGCCCCTCTGCACAAAGGTTGAGATTGCATCCCAGCTGTGGCCATAACAGGGACATCGATCCTCATCTGTTCCCCACCACTGAATTCTCCACTGCAGGTTAGAAACAAGCAATGCAGCCTCCGCTACCAGCGACACCGGCGGGACCTGGCTTTTAGAAGTAAGATTGAATGGCTATTAGAAGAGGTGACGGCTATAACCTAACACTGTACAGAGAGACCAAGGTAATGAAGTAACACAGGTTTGTAGAATGTGGAGACCTGGAAGGCTCTTTAGACATCATTCTGGCCAACCCCTTTGCTTTACAGGTGAAGAAAACCAGGACCAAAGAGGTTAATTGACTCATCCAAGGTCATAGTGTGAATTATTGTCCTTTGGTTGTTCAGGTCACCCTTAAACAAACATTTTTTTCCCAAGGTTTCTAAGAGTTCAGAGTTCGTAGTCCATCAGCTTTAATAGTTTAAATGCTTCCCTTTAGAACTCATTCATCGGCGGTGAATCATGGGAACCTATCATGAACATGCCCCACATGTTATAGGTGATTAAAAAAGGGGAAAGAGGTTTCTGCACCTAATGTCTTACAATTGAATTGGAGACTTAAGAAATATAAATAGCAAGAGGAAAAATGAAATTCTTATGTATGTAAAAAACAAGAGAAATACTTGATGTATGCGTGTAAATGCTGTGCATAAAGAGAACTCTATGGCGTAGGTGTCCTATGCTTTATCTTAAAGAAACTAAAGCCCATGTGTCTGTATTAATATTTAGAGAGCCATTAATTTACTATTGGGATTATAAAGTAAAAGTGATCAACAACAATTTATATTTTGTGTTCCATAATGTCCACGTATAAAGTTTCCTGGGCACTTCAGCAGCCACCAACATCACTGAAAATATGTTTATGGCCCACGAAAAAATTCCATTTGAACCTTGGCGCTTTGAAACATAGCTTCCTCTCTTCATCCTTATTGCCTCATTTCTAGTATAAAGTGGTCAGATTAGATGATCTTTAAGGTTCTTACACATTTCCACTTTCCTTGATTAGTGAGTGACTAAAAACAAAAGGCAGAATAGTCCAGATGTTCTAGTAGGTTTACATTTGCATCTGAGAAAAGTCTTGAAGTACCTCAATAGGTTTAAATTATTTTTTGAGTGGTGAAATATCACTGAAAATTTTCTATGAAATTCTCCCAGCAAAATAACTGGTTTTAGAGCTCTGCCCTGTTGATCTTGTAGTTCCAGGACAGATTTGGGATAATGATCGTGATTTCCACTGGGTAGAACAATATTTTAGGATCAGAACAATCAAACTCAAATTATACAGGTACAACAGTTTAACAAACGTGACACATATTTTATAATTCATATGAAACTGATGAGTCCCTTTGGTCTACCCATCAAAACAATTGTCAGAGGTAAATAGGCACTCATTTTCCATGTGAATTTTTCCATGTTGCTGCTGGTAAACCGTTTCTAAGGATATAATAGCAATAGCTGCCCCTGAAAGCCTCGAGCCCCAAATGATCATTTAAATGGTTCTTGTGAATGGCACAACTCTTGTTTATGGGTGCCAGGTCCCAGTGTTTCAGATACATAGAAACAGCCTTTGCCAATGCAGCTTTAGCCAGTAAGAATAGCTAATATTGATACTTACTGAGTGCTAACTATGACTATACTGAAAGTTTTGCATATATTATCTTATTTAATACTCCCAGTAATCTGAAGACGCAGGTACTGTTATTATCCCCATTACACAGATAAAGAAACTGAATATTAGAAGGTTAAATAGTTTGCCTAAAATACATCTAGAAAACAGTAAAGCTGAGATCTGAAGCCAGATGTACTGACCTCACGGACAATACACTAATCACTATACAGTATTACCACGTGGCTTGCAATAGTCTAGAAGACAAATGATTTTTAAGTTGCTCTGATAAATACCCTTTATGTAGAAAATGATGGGTGTGCAGACTGAGTAGTGTGTATGATGGTGGTGGAGGTTAGAGGTGCGGGGACCATTAATTTTTATTGACTTTAGTTAATTGCAGTTAATTCGAATCTTTCAACGATTTTGGCCAACTGCACGTTGTGCCTGTCTGGGTCTGCAGTATCACTGACAGCAGAGATGTGGGTACCAGGCTAAGCAGGCATCCTTCCTCCAGAACCTTCACTGGCAGACATGAGCATGCATCATCCATCCCGGGTCTGAACAGCAAGTTCAGAAGCCATCTCATTATTTAAATTTCTGATCTGCAGTGTTGTATGAAATACCGTGAAGAACCCCGTGCTTTAGGATCTGTGGAATAGCCACACGTTTTCCAGCCTAAATCTAAAGCAATGGTGCTGATAATTTATATGAACGCATCTCCCCTTTCTCCATGTGGTTAAAGATAATGAAATAGAGAACCGCGCTCTCTGAGAATGTGACAGGCCAATTTACGATTCTAATTCTCCGTTTGGTCTTCTAAAATATACTATTTTAGCAGCTTTCTGCCTTTAACAGGTATTTCTTGAAAGCAATTCCTACTTGCATGACTGTTCCGTAAATGTTTGGCTTGAAAGAAAAGGAAATGTGTCCTTCAAACAAGTGTGTTTCTTTCAGGGCTACTTCTGTACGTGAATTTCTCCGTGGTGACTACCCAGTGTTTTCTGTTATCATCTTCTCAGCGTTCAATTCATTACCCCTGTTCATTATTCAATTTGTTGGGCTTTGAGCACCTGAATAATTGAAAGCTATGCAAGTATTATAAATTATAGTGTCCACGTTCATAATCCCCATTTTAGAGTTTATAGCTTCACTGTAAAAATTCACTGTGTTGGAACCTTACATACAAGGTCTTATACTGAAAACAAATTAATTTATAAATACATTTTTTTCTTCCCTAAACTCAATATTTAACAAATCTTACATTTTTCCAGTTACGATTTTTAGGGCTTTGACTGCCACAGCAAGCCCAATGAAAAAGAATGTTTTACATGTTCACTCATTCATTTTTGTAACAAATATTTACGGAGTGACTATACCTTTGACAGTGTGAGGCTGGGGCTAGGTCAGCCTATTCTCTTTGAGAAGAATGAGAGAGAAAGCAGGCTTTGCAGCCCTTTAAGTTATGGCCTCCACCTCCTGATGGCACTCAAAAATCAAAACAAACCAAAAAAACCTAAACCAAATCCTCAGCAGCCCTTCCCCTGTAGTCTCTGCCCCTGGGTCCTTCCTGGTCCACCTAGGGCACTGAGGGCTGGAAGATTCTGTAGCCTCCCTGAGGCAGGTAGCCCAGTTCTTTGCTCTGCAAATAAATATGGGAATAAAGTTTTTCAATGAGAGTAAGAAGGAAAGAAGAGAAGATGGGTGAAGTTTAAGAGACTGATGACCCAGCTAGTAAGTGCCTGAGCTGGAAGGCAGGCTGCAGACTCAAGTCTTGTGGATGCAAATCTAGTGTGGTGGGTTTTGTCTGTTTGTTTTTTGCGGTACGCGGGCCTCTCACTGTTGTGGCCTCTCCCGCCGCGGAGCGCAGGCCCCGGACGCGCAGGCTCAGCGGCCATGGCTCACGGACCCAGCCGCTCCGCGGCATGTGGGATCTTCCCGGACCGGGGCACAAACCCGTGTCCCCTGCATCGGCAGGCGGACTCTCAACCACTGCGCCACCAGGGAAGCCCTAGTGTGGTTTTTAATTTCATCAGCACTGCCTCCGCATCGCTAGATTGGTTGATTGATTGGCTTTACCATAATAAAAATAGCTTTACTGGGGTTTTCTTCTCCATAATTATACCAGCAATCCCCACCCTTCTCTTTGTAAAAGCTGAAACAATGGATTAAGGTAGAAAGTTGAAGGTGAAAATCACCTGGAAACAAATTTGATTGGCATTAGTTCAACAAGTATTTCTGAAGCACATATTATGTACCACTTGGGCCTTGGTAAATTGGGATAACTATTACAGATGTGGTTCCTGCCCTTAGTTAACATAAAATTGGTGAAAGATACAAAAAATAGGCAAGAAAGCAAATGAATGTATATTATTTTTCTGATGGCTAAGAGCAGAGAATCATGATGGCAAATCAACAGGGAAGGTACTACTTATGTCAAGCTATTAGAAATGATCTCTCCTGGGAAGTGGTATTGTAGAGTATGGCCTTCCAAACTGTATTCTATGGCTCTGTTTATGCATTTTTATTTTTGACAAAAACAAGATCATATATGCATATTGTTTTGCAGCTTGCCTTTTCAATATAACTGTGTTAATCTTCCATGTAAATAAGTATAGACTGAGTGTATTATATTGTATGAATTATATCATAATTTAAGAAAATCAATCCTCTATTGATGAATATTAATTTTTTTTTTTTTGCTTTCATATGCATTGCAAGGATGGACTTCCTTTAAAATATCCCTTGGGGCGTATTTACCATTATTTCTTAACATAAATATATAGGAACAGAATTTCTGAGTCAGAGAGTATACACACTAAAAGTTTTGATACATGTTGTCAAAATACTATATGAAAACTTGTACCAATGTATACTCCCTGGAGCATCATGCTCAAATAGGAGACAGAAGAGAAGAATGATTTGAGAGGGCAGCTTTGGAGTTAGATTGCCTGGGTACAAGTCTCAGGTCCTGCACATGTGAACTGTGTCTGACTTTCGACAAGTTGTGACACCTACCCAATATCTCAGTTTTCTCATCTAGAGTGTGGGCATAATAACTTATGGGATTGTTGTGAAGATTAAATGAGATAACTCATGTTCATCATTTAACAAAGTACATGGCACATAATAAACGCTCAATAAAAATATGAGGTATTACCATTATTTACCCTGTGCACTTGTGAGTACTGGCTATTATCATTTTTATAAATTTTTAACATTTTAATTATGAAAATTATAATTATACCATGCTTATGGTAAAGAATGTCTCCAACCACAAGGAAGGATATTGACATAATCACTCCTCCTCCAACTGTTATTCCACTTCCCAGAGATAACCACTTAAAACTTTTTAAATTGCCACTATGACTGAGTTAAATGCCTACATCTGACAGTCACAAATGTCGATTTTAGACGAAATCTCCAGATAGACCACTATCAAAGAAGAGGATTTCACTCCTCTCCTACGTCTACCTGATTTTTGTCAGTTTATTTTCCAGTTCTTCGATTTCCCAGTTCATCTAAAAATAGTATTTCAAATGGAGTGTAACGTTTACACTTCTGTATTCATATTTGCCTCCATAAAATCCACTAAGTTCGATAAACCTGTTACTGCAGTGGAGCATCTAGCAATTGTAGTCTATAGTCTATAGTCTGGTTTGGTGGGACAGTCCTGGTTTACATTTTTTGTTCCAGTATAGTTTTTAACAGTGCCCGTGTTTGCTTTTAAAACTATGTTACTTGGATGATAACTTAGGTGTTCGCCCAATTTATAGTAAGAATTTGAGCAGCCTTTTGAGCTTGCTGGCAGAAGGAGGTGTCTGATGGCTTCCTGGCCACTGTGTCATTATATTTTACTGAGTGGCTAAAGAGAGTATGTTGCCTTTGCTTTTTAAAGTTTCATATCTATTCTTGTGGGCTCTGGTCCCTTTGCCATGTTTGATTTAAATGGTGCCCCTCATGTCAACATATCATTTCTATTCAGGGCACTGTTTTCCTTAACAATTTTGAGATGGCAAAGAGAAAAAGAATCTAATTAGGATATTTATCCCACGGTAGATTAACTACTACCTTGTCAATGTTATTTTCTTATTCCTTTAAAAACTATTTCAGATTTACAGAAAGGTGAAGAGAATGATAACAATTAAAAAATCTCATGTTCTCAACATCCAGCTTAAAAAGTAAAACATTACCAATACATTTGGCTTCCCCAGTGTTCCGTGTTCCTGTGTACTCTTCTTGACTGCAATATCCTTTTCTTACCCCAAGGCGACCACTCCACTGAACGTAACGTTTCTCATTTCCATGCATTTAAAAACATAATTTCAATGTGTAGTGTATAATAAAATAGACAGTATTGCTTTCATGCTTTAAAACTTTATATAAATGATGTACAATTTAGTTTTTTTTTTTTTTTCCCCTCAACATCCTATTTGGGAGAGTCTCCTTGGTAACCTGTATAGGGATAGTTGATACTTTTTCACTAGTCTACAATATTGCCTCCTATGAATATACCACTACTTACCCATTCTGCTTTCCTTTGTTCTTACAAACTGTGTTCTGCAGCTTGTCATTGAATATTCTTGACCAAAAGTGTAAAAAACAGATTGCCATCCAAGTGGTTGTAACCATTCATATTCCCACCAGCAGTGAAGAAAAGATTTAAGACCATTGTAAAACTATTTATCTAACTCAGGAAATCAGGCAACCAACTAAATATTATACATCTATTGTAAATAAGGTGCTTGTCCTAGACGTTGAAGATGGATACAAAGATATACAAGAGAGTCTGAGTAGAATATATATGCACAGTGAAATTCTTTGCAGACAAATGCCTACTACACGCCACGTACCGCCCTAGGCAGTAGGAATACCAAAGTGATCAGGAAGGTAAGATTTGGTCAGAAAGGTAAGAACAGAGGTGGAGAGGAATCAGACAACATCTCAGGGAGAAATGCTGCGAGTGACCTGGATATCCCCTTTATTCTCCTTCCTTCTGAACCTTCTGTACAGTGGGGGTTATATACCACATTGCTGAATTTTCCAATTTGCTAAGGAAGACAACTCAGAAATGAAAATATTTTGTAAATGTTAATAGACAGCTTGATGATGCAAAGATTTTATTATTGCTGGTAAATTCCAATACCTGAGGCAAAATATATACTTAAGTAAATAGGCTTTTCACAATTCTAAACACACTTGAGAAAATTACAGCTTTCTGTGTATAGACTTTGGTTTGCTCAAGAACAAGAATTGTTATAAGAAGATATAAAAGCTACTTATTTTTTATGGGACTTCTGCATAAATCTTATATCTCTAACATGATCTAGTGACATAAATTTTAGCAACTTGTTTCTGTTTCACCTGCTGTGGAACCAGTGCTGTCCTACAGCAATATCCAGGGGTGGAATTGAGCTATTTGCTGGTGTCATAAATAAGTAAGGATGTCATGGCTGTTTTCATTTGACTGAGCAGTAATGGAGTTAATTATACTATCTGTCTTTGTTTTTGATCTGTGTTTCCAAAGTCATCTAAGCTTTGGGGAGTTCTCCTATTTTAACTCTTCCCTTTTCTGATTGGATTTCATAGGCTTTGGGATTTCACAGCTATCGATTACTACTCCCTTTTAATTTCCACTTTTCATTCACAACTGTGCAGACTGTGTTTCATATGGACTCTTCTTCAAAGAAATAAGAGAACTGGCATTTTGTACTTGATATGTAACTTTTAATTTGAGCATTTTATACAAGTTATCTCTGGAGAAGGACGGATTTTCGCCTAATTTTGTAGTTGAGACAGACTCAAGAGAAATAAGTAACTTCTGAAGTGTGTACTAGCAAGCCAGCGAGATAGGAATGGATTTAGAATTTTCTTGAGTATTTTTGCTGAGATTAGGAATCATTGTTGAAATGAAAAAGGATTTCTATGAGTTTTTCTGCCAGGCTATTACTTATCAAGTTGAGAGAGACAAAGTAGATAAATACACACATACATACAAATATGTAAATAGTTGGAGACCTCAGATTAATTTTTCATCTTTATTGATATTATTTATCTTAACTACATAATCTGAAATACTTGGATTACTTAATCACTCTAGATACTTTAGCTTTAATTAATTATCCTTTTAATTTTTTGTTTATTTATATATTCTCTCATTTAATTGGCAACTAAGCTCCCAAAGAAGAAAACTGAGGGGAAAATTATATTCACATTTTATTCAATACATATAACAATACATATTAAAATATTTAAAAATAAGGAGATTTTTAATTTTTTGCTTTTACAAATTGCTGGACAGTTTAGATATCAGATACAGATAGCAGCACATGCTATTCTCAAATATATACATACACGCATGTATACATACATAATATACATTGAAATAATAAAATGACTTTCTAATTTTTTGGTTTAATTTTATTTAAACTGTGATCTTGCTTTTTAATAGATCTAACTCTTCTTTGATAATGTTCCCTTGGTAATGAACAGCTTCATACAATAGCTTTCTGATCCATCTTATAAGTTTGAATTTGTTTTCCAAATGATTTAAACAATCTCTAGCTGCTTATTTTTATTTAAATTAAAAGTAAAGAAATCCTGACATAAAATTATTTTATCTTGTCTTTTGTCTCCTGCACAAATGACTTTTACTATTAATCATGGTATTTCTATGATTGCCATCATTTTTTTTTTTTTTTCTTTTTTGGCCACGGGGCATACAGGATCTTAGTTCAATCCCTGACCAGAGATCAAACCCGTGCCTCCTGCAATGGAAGCATGCAGTCTTACCCACTGGACCACCAGGGAGGTCCCTTACCATCATTTTTATGAAGAACTTATGAGTCAGTTATTTTTAACATGAAAAGAAGTAGGTTAAATGCCAGAGAAATACACTAAAAATGGTGCTGAGAGTCATGGAGGGATTTTGTTGAAATGCAGGTGAGAAGTTGAGTAGGAGTCAACTATGAGGCATAAAAGGATGTTTTAAATTTTGGCCTGAGATTTTCCATAAGGAATTCATATAATTCTTCTTCTTGGCAGGAGTGTGGAGAGGTTGGGATAGGATTAGTTGTCAAGGATTTTCTACAGACCTGCAGAGGGTAAATTTTCTATCTCTGGGTATTGAGGTATGACCCCAACAGTATTCTTTTAGCTTTTAGGGTTTGGGTAGGAATTTTTGTTGGTGACTGTTAAGTTAACCCTGACCTCATCACACCTACCCAAGTACTGCTATGGCAAAATCACTTCGCAAACTGATAGGCAAGTAACTTGGGAGAGATTCAAAGAAAACCTTCTGATATTAAAAAAAGAAAAAGGTGGGAGGGCAGGTGAAATCTGCATTTTGTGCTGATTGAATGTCTTGATTTTAACGCAATCACAATTAAATTGGACTTGCTGTTCAAAAGTAAAGAAAAAAAATTCCACTGACCCTGACACCTCCAAAAGAGTAGAATTGAAAAGAAAAAACAAAGCAACACACTCAGGCCCTTTAGTGGCTGCTAAGTTTCAGTCTCAGCTTTCTCTGTGCCCTAATGTGGAGAAGAGGTGTGTGTCTCTTGTCTTTAACAATCATGGGATTCAACATAAGTCGCTGTGAAGTTTGACACATCTTTGGAATGTAGGAAAAAAATGTACAACCTAGAATCCCAGCTTGTTAATTTTCTGAGTTGTTTAGGAAGTAACTTACAAGGGAAATAGATTTTCTTCATGGGTTTTATGAATGCTACCAAAATTCCATACTTAAAAGTGAATGTAACTGAGCAACATGCTCTTCCTAAGGAAGGTCAAATGTTCTTCCCTTTGAAATCTTTCAGGCTCCCAAACCAGTTTGCATATTGAGTTTCCCAGAACTCTTTTCAACTACCTGGAGCGGTTGAGCATGAAGAACACCATTCTCAATGTCTTTAGCTACAAATTGGTAAGCAAATAGGTTCCAGAGGCCTGGTGAGGAGGGGTACTCCCCTTCCATCCAGTCTGTTTATTACTGAGGAAGTTCTGATCAAGTTTATGGTGTTAAAGACTCCAACATATCAACTCTATTGAAGAGCAGGACAAGCCATTGTAAATATGAACCATCAAAGCATTAGCCATTTCAATGAAATGAAGCAAATCAATTGTTGTCTAGAAAGGTGCCTTTCAGATCTCCTCTCTCAGGTTCTGAGTTGCTGTATCAAGTTCACATTAAAACAACTTGTGCTAATGGGATTTTAGCTCAGGATCTTGGAAGGTCAGTGACTTGGCCAATAAACCATGATTTCCTGAATCTGTAGCAAAACAATCACCTCACTGCTTTAAAACCATTGAAAACAATTCAGGGACATATTAGCATTAGGACAAAAATGAAATAGCTAAAATAATTGCAGTTACTTGGGTTGTGAATTTGCTTCTATCAATCAGCTGCCTTTTATTTAACATAAATAATTGTTTTCTTCCCCTAAATGTGTTACACTTTATTAAAATTGGTATATGTATCAGATGCATGTAGACAAAGAGGTATTATCTTTTGAAATCAAACATCTTTGGTTAATCTCTTGGAATTCTGTGTTCTGGAAAATAATTTCAGCTGCAAAGAGGATGCTGAAAGTAATTTCTGTATAAACCAGTAAGGTAGCCATTACTGTATCATAGTCTGATTATTTCTTTTAACACATTAATTGAGCGCCTTGTATGCAGCAAACACTGAACTACATATTCTCACATGCTCTCTTGTTGACTGTGAATATCATCAGCCTTTGTACACTGTGGGCTTCTAATGATCAGGGATCTTGTTTCATAAATCTTTGCTTATCCTTAGGACCTAGCAACGTGCCTGGGATATGGTCCTCAAAATCTTTCTGTTAGATAGACATAAATATACGTACTTAGCTTTAAAAAAATTAACTTCTGGCTGAGAATTTGAATTCAAAATATTTAACCCTTTGGAGAAAGCAAAAACAGTTACATTATGGAATTTTTTTCCCATGTGATCACACCAAAATTCTGTAGTGTTTTAGAAGTAAATGCTATGTTTAAATTGAGAATGGACTGAAATGAAGGGAGCGTGTTTTGCCAAAACATTCTATTTGTACTTAAAATATTATTCAGTATTAAAAATTAACCAGCATTTAGGTAGAAGGTTGGGATATTTATTTGAAGTGAGCTATATATTAACTAAAACTAGATCATGAGAAACAGAACACTTTACCCATAGTCGAAGAATTCATTCTCTTTAAATTGGTTAGATATTCGTTTGTGTACAATCTACCAATAAAGATAGGTATGTAGGTAAGTAGGTAGATAGATGTATAGAGAGATAGATGCATACGTACATACACAGACAAATAGAATTTTTTTTTCATTAGGAGCCAAACACTAGGCTAGCTACTGCAAAGCATAGGCTAGAATTTGAAGAAGACAAACTTTCTGCCACCAGTGCATTCACAATCTTCTTTATTTGGAAATGGACAGTAAACATAATTTTTTTTTTAAATTTATCGGCTGCACCACGTGGCATGTGGGATGTGGGATCTTAGTTCCCTGACCAGGGATGGAACCTGCACCCCCTGCATTGGAAGTGCAGAGTCTTAACCACTAGACCACTAGGGAAGTCCCTGTAAACATAATTTTAATACAAGTCAAGTAGATGACTTGTGCTTTTTTTTCTTTCCTCTTTTTTTTTTTTTTTTTTTTTTACAGTCCCGGTCTTTTATTTTCTTTACAGCCATCATGCTATGGATTCATAGGGAATGGGCTCCATCCAACAGTTCAGGCTCCTTTCCATTGGTTCTCACGAAGTGTGCTTCTCTGGGTGGAGCAGGCTGGAGCTTCAGCTGAACCCAGGTACCTTTCTCTTTGGCTTCCTTCTTTTTCTGATCATTTTCCTTCACACGTTTCGGGAATCTGTCTCAGCTCTTAGAGTGCTTAATATGCTCAGTCTGCACATTAGTCTTGGCAAGAATTTTGCCAGGTATGTTCGTGGTGAAATGGTGGTAAAGATGGGAAGCAGAAGAAGTGGAGGGATTTGAGAAGGTAGTTGTGAAAGAAAGAGGTTCAAGAAAGATTTCCAGATTTCTGAGATGGGCAATTAAGAGGAGATGGAGAGCTTCCCTGGTGGCGCAGTGGTTGAGAGTCCGCCTGCCGATGCAGGGGACATGGGTTCGTGCCCCGGTCCGGGAAGATCCCACATGCCGCGGAGCGGCTG